>NC_052118.1:6038086-6113715 GCF_012273895.1 Zerene cesonia | reverse complement strand
ATAGATCTAGGTACCTACCTACTAGTTATGATTATATTCACTGATGAAGTATTTCCACACTGAGAGTGTGACTACATGAAGATGCAGCAAAATATTAAAATATTATAGACATAACAGTCAAGTACTACTTAAAATTTCGTATCGTGTCGTAATTTTCATGCATTTTAGTAATGTCTATTCTAACTTTCGTTTTGATTTTAGGGATATTAAAATATCAGAACTGTACCACTGATAATACTATGAACTGTACTAGAGAACCATCTTCACAATATTTAATGTTAACAAAATTAAAAGTAGATAACTACGTACGTAAATACTTTATTTCCAATTGGTGCCAAGTTTACAGAAAGAAAATTTTTGTTAAGATAAACATAATTTATCAATGTTTTACAACATTATTAACAAAGGGAACAAAGATATTGTATGAAAACCTTAATACATATATATATACATTTAATGCGATATTTTTGTACTTAAATAAATAAAATATATTTAGATACAAATTCTGCAATTTATCTTAAAGATCTCTAAATTGTATTTATGATGTATTAATCAATTTCGTAAAATTAACTACTTGGTAGAATTATCTCAGTTCTTTTTTATTACTTATAGATTTATAGAAATAGTTACTATACAATTCGAAATAAGGATTAGCCATTGAAATGACGCTATTGATGCTATATCTAGTCGCAAACCTAGTCTTGAAATTTTCGTACTTACATATCTTTATACTTACTAGAGATAATCATTCCAATCTATTTAATAAAATGTCATTTTCCAAATTACGATTTAAACTATATTGAAACACTTTTTTAGAGAGAAGCATTGTTATATCGCTCAGGAGGAAGAAGTAATATGTTGTAGATTTGTAATCTATATATTCAGTATAATTACGACGCATTTTTTACCACAAATCCATTAAGGCTAACTGTTTACCGAAACACCTGCCTGGTTAAAAAAAGCAATACCATGTTTGGTTTTATTCATACTACCTTCTAGGTATATTATTGATAAATATGGGGCTTATAACAATTCATTCAGAAATAATTTTGTATTAGTTCTAATTTATAATATAGAGAGAATACACTAGATGCATTGAATTCTAGCGATATAACAGTTTTAATCTTTATATGTGCACTTTTTAAAACTATTTACTGTAGGTTAATGAAAATAAGAGGAACAACGCATGTACCACATTATAACTATTTAAAAATATTTGCTAATTTCATCATATTATGCGTAAAATGTTTTCGTTCATTAAATTGTGATACTGATATATTTGTCTTTTATTTCTAAAATCTTATATTAAACACCTTTATATAAAAGAGAATTGTTGAGAATATTTTTAATGATAAGACAATGTCGATTTCCTGCTGCAAAATCATAACCCTCAAAAACGAATTCATAATAACCGCGTTATTTTCTCTTCTTGAATAGGTAGGTACTAAAGATTATCCGTTCTGTAAACGATGCCGTCGCACAATGGATAAGCCAGGTACACAAGTAATCTTTTGTTAATAAAGTGGGGAAACTGCTATGATTAATGATCGTCCGAGCTCGACATCAGGTTGGTTTAAATATAAATAACGAGAGCCTCGAACACTCCACTTTCCCAGATGTAAAGGCCACGTGCACTTAAAATTTACTTAAGCCGCTGCTATTCAAACAAGATGTAGATTATGACGCCGCTGTGGGCCCGTAACGTAATATTAAAAAGGCTATAATATTAGTATATAAGAAAGCCTCATTGAACATTTATTAAAGTGACATTTTGCTTAATAATCCTGAGACATGCCCATTACAAAGCCCATGGGAAGCAATTTGATAATAAACCGTATTATAAAAATATTAGAACTTGCCGTTTCTTTTATGTTAAAAAAATGAAACAATTGTACCCCGTTCAGTCAGCGAGTTCGTAAGCAAACACATTACAATCAAATATATGAACACACGTTCACAATTGATATTCTTTCTACATTTTCTTTTGCTCCATTCGTTTAAGATCTTTAATATTCAAGATGAAAGAGCCTGTCTGTACTCATACATACGATAGAGCCAGAACGCGAACGAGTTATTTTTAAAATAAAGTTACTGATTGATACCCATCTGCTAATAAAAATTCGATTACGATTAAAATTTTGGTAAACATAATCATGTTTGAGAGTACGTAGGGAAATCCACCCCATCTTTTTTCTCAATTAAAATAAGATTACACTTCTTTCTAATTTCAATCACAGTAATTTAAATAGACCTACTTGAGTAAATATACGAAGCGGTAGATTTAATTTTCCTTATAGGCGCATTCCAAAAGCGCTAAGATCTAAATAAATTGAATTGCGGAATGTTTATGAGGATCAAATGCAAATGAGGCTACAGACCGAGCGGCGATTTAATTTCAATCAAACTTGAAGCCTTTTAACTCCAGAAGAAAAACACTGTTTCAAACCTTACAATGTTTAACAATGGACGAAAAGAGAATGTCGTAAAAATGAGTAGCCGTACTTTTAAATGTTTCTGAAGCTGAATAAATGCGCAATAAAATTTGCTATTATTCAGAATAAGTAATCCTCTCATTTTCAAGATTAAAGTTATCTGCTAAGAAAGGTTTTCAGCTGTGTATTTCATTTGTGTTAATTTCTATAGTTTTTCACGACACGTGTTTTAAGTACCTGAGTATTCTGTAAAACTTTTTCACAACACGTGTAGTATTCTGAAAAGTTTCGTAAATACAGCCATCTCCGCCGCATTAGTACCAAAAAGCACTGAATTATGCTAGTGATAACACAATTTCATTTGTTTTCTCTAGATTTACAATGAAATAAATAAATTGAAGAAATTGAATCGCTCACTGTAAAATAATATAACGAATATATAGCTTTATTCCAAAAATGACTTATGCTGTTCAGAAGTCGTATCGCAAATAAGAAAATCAACAACACAATTTGCCATTTATAAATTATTTTTTATGAATACAGCTGAAAGCCGAGACTAGCGCGTATCTTTTTTTTACCTCTCAAATAATTATTATTGTTTAAAGACCAAAACGAAAGGATTTTTTTATGGCATTTAATGGGATTTTCTTTTGACAATCTTACTTTTTAAAAGAAATACGTATTAAATTGATAGTAGCGTTTTACAGATTGTAGGAAAAAATAACGACCAAAAATTCTATACATGTTTCGTATATTATGTTTTAATATATTTTCATGCAATTATTTAAAAGTTATCAATTTTACAATAGAGACAGAAGTAACTAGTACCTACCAATTAAGAAAAAAATTCCTACAATAAAGTAAGTGTAGTCTTAGGAAATTTTCATTTTCAGCCAATGTAAAGGATTTTTTCAAAATATATCTTCTCAGAATGTATAACATTGTAAGCTTAGCTACTTAGATACAATTCTTATCATTACATGTACGTCAAGATTTAATACTATGTAGATAAAGGGACTTTCATGTTCCCTTTCTATATATTTTATAAGCAAATTGAGTATTTATTACACATTGTACATTATTAAAGTATTCTCGTTATTATTTCTATCAAAATATTTATTTATTGTTTATTTATTACTATTTAATATTATGTTTATTACAGTGAAAATATTTTTATTTTAATTTCATACGTATAATGTAATTGTGTGTTAAAGTTTACAACTTTGAATATGCAAAATCATAAAGGCGCCATCTACAAGTACCAATCATAAATGTTCAAAAACGAGGTGTCAAAGCGTCATCACAAGAGCATTATATGTGGCAAAGCTATAGATGGCGCTTTACAACATTTGTTCACTGCGTAGTTTATTTCTGTAATACAGATGGCGCTTTTTAAGATACATTTACTCTTGTTTGCCGAGACTAATTTATAGATGGCGTGGCGTGGCGTGGTGTGGGTAATAACACAAATTTTCAAAAATAACATAATTTTATTATGAATGTATATAAAGTTATTTTATGTGAAAGGCAGGTTACTATTTAAATTTTACATGTTTTATTTTTTTAAACATCCACGGTTCCATCTCGGTATACTTTTTTTGGAAGTTCTTAAATTTGTTAATCTAAGAAACCCAGAAATTTACAAGTGGTGAAACAAACGCGACTTTATTTCGGATACATAGATTATTAGCTGACCCGGAAAGCGCTGTTCTACATTACTCATATCGTTTAGGGGTATGAAAAACCGATGTTGGCCGATTCTCAGACCTATCCGATATGTACACAAAATTCTCCTCTTCCGAATTTCATACCTATAGCGAAGAATTATTCTTATTTTATAGGTTAAATACGTTTGGCGTTTTTGTTTATACAAATTTAAACTCAGTTTATTTTGCGCAATTATCAAATATCTTATGAGGGTTCAGGCCATAATCCACCACGCTAGCTAAGTGCGGGTTAGCAGATGTCACATGTCGTCGAACCATCATAACCTCCTTACCCTCATAGGAGGCCTGTGTCACAGCAGTGGGAACATATTTGAGCTGATGATGATGATGATGATATTATTATTAGGACCTTGAGAGATTTATGGTGATTAAACTTTTTAAAATTTTAGATGGAAACATAATTAAGGCATCACCAAAACGGTTCTGATAAATGAGCTGCGTATAGGTAATATCAGAATTTAAAAACGATATTCATGTAGGTCAAAATATAATTCACTAAATATAAAATCTATCAGAACAATCAAAGGAACTTTATGGCAACTTTTTTTTTGTTAACATGTTTTTGGGTTGCCGCCACATAATTATCTTAACCGTAGCAATATTCTCTTATTCAAACCGATAAAGTGCAAAAAGTGTCTGTTGTCCAAACTATAGACATAAACGATGTTTTAATAAAACGCCCGGCGGTGGTTCATACTTTTCATAATTTATAGCCATTTAATACCGATACCCGACCAGATTTGATTATTAGATATTAGGTTTTTTGTGTAGACGCCATGGATCGCGTGTCGCGTGCGTTCAGTTTTTTTTTCGGTTTACATTTTAGGGTGCCGTATAAAAAACCGTAACTGGCCACTGACTACCGGAATATAATTTTTGATAATTTCGTAAATTATATCCCATCGTTTAATATTGGTAAGGTAGCTACGACTTCGTTATTATAGGTTTGAAGAAGACTGCCTTTGCTTAATTTGCCTACTATTTGATATAAAACATTACAATGTTACATTTAGTATACTGTGGGATATACATACGTACATACATGCATTCAAATATTGAACAATAATTGCATTATTGTCACTGTCATCATGACAATTATTTATAGAACGATAAGTTTTACTCTTAATTAATGATACGATAGCAATTATTGTCTGTCAATTATGATTGTGTTATAATTTAAATTTTAAAAAGACTTTATTCTTCCGAGTTCATAATACAGGAGTAAGTATACGTATTTGAAAGGTCAGTTATAAAATTGCGCAGTCGCGCGCGCGTCGTCCACACCGCGAAACATGACCTATACAGAGCTGCGCTTACTTGTCTTGTAATTAAGCGCTTTGGTTACACTTCTCAAATTATATTCAATTTTTAGTCAATTACACAGAACGTTGCTGTATTAAATCGTTCCGCTTAATAGCAGACATTTTCATTTAATATTGAAATTGATTTTAATGTAAGACTCTATCTGATGATAATCATACTTCATTACGAAAATGGACACTCATAAAGTAAAATGTTCAATCAATATCTTCACAAAACATATTAAGATAGTACATATACCCTATAATCCCGATAGAACTACTGCACGAATCAGGATGAAATTTGGCACATAGGTAGGTAGGCCAAATTAAGTACGTATATATAAGAATCAAAACATAATACACAAAACTTGACTTTAAACTATTCATCAAATAAAGACTTCTTGACTTGTTCTTTTGATTTTGATTTAAACAAAAGCAAACGTACACGCGTGTAAGGAGACACACAATGTAACAATTCTTTGGCCCTATGAGCTAAAAAGGTAAGTAGTTAGTTACATTTAATTAAAGGCGATACAGCGTTAAGAAGTATTTTGATTAAGAATCGAGGTTGTTATTTCAGTAAAATTATGACTCGAATGTTCTATCATGTTGTATCATGTTACCATCGGCCGATGCGCCCAGTAGCTATGCCCAACTGATGTATTTTTTTGTCTCTTTTCTGACAGATCGAATTAAAATAAACGCTCCGATAAGGCGTCCTACAATATTATCATCCTGTATTTTGTTACGTGAGCGTGTGATGGCAGTGGGAACTCGGTAGGTGGGAACCGAACATTTTTGATTTGTTGTTTCGGACATCCACGTAAAACCTTTGATTGATTATGATAATATAGGCTAGCGATATAGGTATGGGCAAAAAATTAAGAGCTTTATTTTTATAGAGCACACCAATAAATGTAAAACTGTTTGATTTATATAGGTATTTTAATAAAGTATTCATGAATGACACGCAATCTTTATAATATTTTTATTTGTTTGTGCAATGTTTAAGATAATATTACAAATCAATTCACAATAAATTTGACAAAAGTGTGAAGGCGAGAGAAAATGAAAAAAAACGTAACATTAGAAATTTAAAAACAACAAATTCAGTCAATCGTGCAAGCTACTGAATTTACAAAAAGGGTGACTTTTTTGCGTGAAAGCCGTTAAAGCCGCCAGATGGTCTATTTTACTAGAATGTACCTATATACACAATTTTGTTTTACAATACAAGGCTTTTACGATATTTAAGTTTTTTTTGTCTAATGGTGTAGGTAGGTATACACTTACATACATATATTTTCACCACAAATTATAACTTTATATAATGTCTCCTAAAGTAAGAAGTTAAGAACATAATAATTATAACTCTTTACAATGCTCGCATATCTCAGTCTAGTGTATCATAAGAAACTGACATTATGTACGAGAATGCGGTATTATTTTATAAATCAACTGTAAAAATCTAATATGAAAGAATGTAAGCATGTTTCTTGAATATGATATCATCGAGGGCAATGCTCGTAAGCTTTCGCTACCGAGAATAGCAAGGAAAATATTAAAACAAAAGCATTTTCGCCTTTATCGTGCCGAATACTCTGGCGGAGGCACATCGATATACACCTTATCAAATTACCTAGGCTACTGGGCATCTCACCTAGGCGTACTAAAACAATGTAACCTCATTTCCTACCTATCCGATAAAGTATTCTTATAAAAACGCTGTAAGGTATCTTTTTCTTTACCCGTGTAAACTCACTTAAAACAAAACCTGACGTTATGATAATAGTCGCTTCGGTGATTTTATGGAAACATGATATCATGTTGGCCTCTTACAAAAAGCACAAAACAAAACCCGACCGAAATTGTTTTAATCGTCGGAAGCCACACGGTACTTGGGAATATTTTGTAATAATTAAATGTCGATTGTTTAATATACGCAAACTGCATAAATAAAGACATGTTTCAACGACTTACCTATTTTACTCTGTTTTTGTAAGCTTTACTTTTTGTACGAATATGTAAGTATGTGCGGTAGTCTAATCTTTATAACATTGCCCATTAATAGTTATTATATTCCACATATTTAAGAATTATTTCACAGTTCTCATTATTTAAGTGCTAGAGTAATAACTTACTCGATAATGTTGATGATAAATTAAAAATTGATTTCATAAAATACAAGCTTTAACGAAATATAAACGGAGGTTTATGGACTGTTATTAACCAGTAACCGGTAACTGATCGATAAAGGGAAGCATTGACATGATGTGAAGAGACAGCATACGATTTGTTTAAGCCAAGGTAAGTTTATAGAGGCAGCTACCGATGGTTCGCTGACTACCTACCGCGGGATGTCAAAAAAAAACAAAATAGTTCTGTATTAGACAGCCGAATTCCTTCAAACCAAATACGTATGTGTAATCGTCCGTACAATTCATTTAATTTAATCGTTGTGAAGTCTGTATTGTTTTAGATTTAGTTTCGCTTGGTGTGCTATTGAATATAATGTTTCGGTACCTTCTGTCGAAATTGATAGAAAACAGTGTGGGTTTTAAGACGGAATTTTATTACTATAATATTACGACTTTCTGCTAATTCTGATACCTATGAGTTTACATTGTCTTACCCGTTATATGGCAACCAGTGTACATTTTTTGTGCTCCCCAAAGATTGCATAATTGCATATTATCATGATATGTTCTAAATAAAAAAACTATTTATCTAACACCTTATTACACAAGCTTAAACGTTACACTCACATAAAAATACTTATTTCCCCTTAATTATAATAAGTGTCAAATGTTAAGCTTATAAAAAAACAGGGGTCAATAGAATCTCTCAAAAGTCAACTACAAAAAAAATTATTTCCATTTCAATAAAAACACTGGCAATATGTATCACAGTTAAATTGTGATTAGGAACTATCATATCAATTAAATTAAACTTTTATTCAACTCGGCTTGCCTGCAGTGACATACCTTTAAAGTGCATTTGTCATGATGGCGCCTACCTGAGGTTTCTGGAAGCAAGATCGCGTGTCAGATATAAACCGCGAACGTCCAACTTGTAGAATTATCGTTATCAATTACTTGAACTCGAATTTTACTTGAGGTTAATTAAAAATGCATTATTTGAACCAAACTTATGAAGACAGTATAGACGCGTAATTTCAAAGGGAAAACTGTGGTCCAAATTGATTTAAAGCGCAATAAAGTTATTTATTCGTCTAGTGAGTTTCTAGATTTATGTCAATAAGTAATTTGTAGCTCTTGATGTCAAAGGTATCATTATAATGGTATCATTGAATATGCTTTAAGACTTTGGATTTTGTTTTACTGAGGATATCTGTTTAATTATTAGCAATATATTGTGTTGTTTGAACGAATAGGAGTTTTCGCGTATATTACTTTTGTTATTATTAGTTTTAAGATTTGTTTTGCGCAATGGGGGCTTACCTATAAGAACTTCCAGGGTTGGAAGTCAGAGTTCATTTATTTGCACATTGTCTGCGTCATAACTGCTCAAAACGATGAAGAAAAACATTGAGGAAACCGGTATATCCAATAATCAAAAAGTTCGACGACATGAAACATATGCCAACCCACACTTAGCCAGCGTAGTGGATTATGGCCTGAATTCTCATAGAAGGCCTGTGTCCCTGGAGTGGTAACAAAATATATGCGCTGTTGATGATGATGAAGATTTATAACAATTTAAAGCTTATTTCGAAATAAGTTGTCATTTATTTTAAAATATAGATAATAAAAGTGCCAAAAGCTCCAATTTCGGGAACCACAAAATATACCGCAGCTCTAACTGCTTGGTCACGCGGCTTATTTCCGCAAAAAGTTTTCACCTGAACCTGTGTGTTATATCAAATTACGGCATTGTCAAATGTTTTGACAACTGTGAAGTTCGAATAAGCATTCTAAATAAAAAATGGATCTCTCGAACGATATAATTAAGCTACAATACGTTTTATAACGTCGTAAATAAAGCATGTAACATCGACACTAGGATATTTAAGGGAATAAAAATGACAAAGTAACCACATACAGATTGACCGATTTATTGGCTATAAACTCGTCACATCCTTATCTATTGGTATTTAATTAACATATTTTCGGAGTCGTTTAAGGGTGTACGTTCTAACAAATTGTCTATTAAGGCCGCAAATTGCACCGGGCAGTGTAATAAACGAATTTCTTAGGTAGGTCTGGAATTGGGAAGGGTTATTATTTATTGATTTCATTGTAAATGAAACATGGCAAAAAATATAAAACTTGCTTGTTTATTTATACAAGTACGATAGCTTTATTACTTTTGTGCTTGAAAATTACTTTTTTCTTAGACAAGTATTACTTTATACTTTAATCAAGAACGCTATAGTGCGATGGAAATATTATAAAGATAAGCAATCATAAAAAAGGCACGATAGTCTGTACGGAATAAGGGAAGCCATCCTAGCTTAATCTGTGCTGCAGTTACGCTCACACCATCATTAGAACCTTTGTCTAGTGTATATATGTATTTCATACAATTCTTTGAATATTCTCAGTCTATGGTAAAAATTAAAATGCATCATAAACTCTTACCGAAGATTTCTATGTTATTGACATTTTTAAATGCCTATTTGTATTTTTTAAGGATTGCATGGTTACGCCGTGACACCTGCGTTAGCCTCGGCTGTACCCGCGATGTTTTTGATCGATGGGCCTCACGCAGGATCCCTTTAAATACACTTCGACCTTAAATTTTAATCGTATTTGAATATGATTAACATAATGATTGATTAGTAACAGCATGATTTGTTGCTTAAAAAGGTATAAAGGAGAACATTCTTTTTGCAATCGCGGTACAAAATGAATATATAACGAAGGTAGATGTTATCTCGTGTAATTATTAAGTCGGAGTCGATAAGCGTCCGTAGTGTCGTTTAATGAGTGCAAATAGACGAGGCATCGGGCGCCGGCTGGTGAGCGATTGGTGCCTCAATTGCCTACTGCTGGGAGAGCCGTCTTATCACTCATATTCAATTATCTGAATTGTATGCAGTTCATGTATCGTTGTTTATTTTCTTTTTATACTGTGATTAAAAGACGAGTATAGCGGATGCATTCGACTTTAACTTTGATGTCAATTTGTGAAGTATTACTTTATTACCTTCTTCATTTTCAGCTTGTTTAAGTTTTTTTTTATTTTATTCAAACAAATACGGTAAGTGGTAATAACAAATTTAGTTTCAATTTTTTCAATTACTGTGTTTAGTATTTTCAAAATCGCTTACTTAAGTGTGAAAAGTTGTATATTCTTCAAATATAAAAAGCGTTAAATTAAGAGAGCAACTTCATACTCCTTTAGTTTAGTTTATAAAATGTGTAAATTGTAACGCGAATTTGACATTTGCACTGTGTTATACTCTTTTATGACAAAAATTATCGACAATAAGTTAACATCACTTGAAGTAAGTGATTGACATAGGAAGGATCGTTCTGGCGCAGTTCGAGGAAGCCCGCTCACGTCGCACTGGCTGCGCCGGCGCATGCGAAACGCCGACACCACTTGATTGAAGATAAACAACTCTTTTGACTCGAGTCCTGCCATATTCCAACAAATTGATTTTGAACAACGAATCTCGAATATCTTTGCTCATAATCTTTACCCTTTTAAATCACAAAGAATCATATTATGTCGAAGTTTTATTTTTCGGTTCTTTAAATGTTTGTGATGCATCGGTTTATAATTATTTTATGTTATTAATTACGTAACGATATTTATGTAGGAAAATAAAGTGATCTTTTCTAGTACTCTTAGGTATCCTCTAGGTAATCGAGGAGAATCCGCTTCTAGACCTAACACTACTTTTAACGGGCTTTTAAATTTATTTTAATTAAATCCTTTTTTTAATTTGTATTGTATTATATTTAGAGGTTAACGCTGAATTTATTATCGACGTTATAGCATTTAGCAACCACTCTAAATCAGGAAGTGATTGCCGCTTACACATCGCTAAACGATATAATTACAAGGCATAGATATAATAATTGCCTATAAAACATTTAGAATATTTAGAAATTTGTAACCGAACACGTTGTGAGCAATTATTACGCTAGCGGTTCAAGATCGAGATAACTGATAATTAATCGTCACTAATTACTGCTGGTGTTAGGCCGACCTTTATCTGGACACCATTTCCGTGTCGGTGTATAAAAAAAATTAACAAAAATCGTAAAGAAAGATACATTCGTAGGTAAGACGTGAACGGGTGAGCGTTTCACCTGTTCATTGTTTGGCTGGCGGCTGCTATAAACAAAAGGGTTCAAATATCACAGCTTTTGGGGGATAATAGCAGAACAACCTATAAATCTTTATCGATAATAACTGCACTTGTTGTTTTAAGCAGTTTAAAGTGTAGCCCAATAATGATTTATGGCTTGGGTTCGAACTACGTAGATAATCAAATGTTAAGTGGGATGTTTACTTTTTTGAAGCATCATTTAGTTGCAGTTATTGTAGCAATCAAGTATTCGTGTATTAAATGATTGTTTTTTAATTTTGCAAGAAGATGGACATTCTCTACGACTGAACGACGATATTTTTGCTTATTATGAATGGAAATAAAGTTTGAATTTGTGAGTCATTAGGTATTCAAGAGAGCAAAGTGGGTCCCATGCGATCAGACAGCGGATGTAGGGTTGTTCTAAAGTAGCGGTGATAAATCTGAATTTCGCCGCGAGCGCACCTCTGCGAAGGTAGATCAATCATGCTACAGTGTACTGCAGCCGATGCGGGGTATATCCAATATTTATAGAATAGAGAAACATTTGAAGAGAACAAAGAAGAGTAGTACGAAAATTATCAAGCGTTTTATTCATTTATTTTGTAGAATTTTTAGGATAAATGGGTGGGTTTATAACCGATGGGTTTTATTTTTGGTTTTTGATAGGGAAATGTTGTCATTTGATCCTATTTCGGACATTTTAGAATTTGCACCGGTACCGCCCCTGCAAAGATATTGATAACTATCTTTTAGAAAATATTTATATAATTACATATATGAATAATTTACAATTAAGTTATACGTACTTTGCTCATTACTGTAAACGTTATAAGGCGTAAATCACTACAACTCCAAACATTATATATTTTTTTAGAACGATAAAAGAAAATATATGTTAAACAAAAAATAATAACGATATAATGATTGCTAAATTATCAATTTATTATACCCAAAGCAGAAGACCATATGCCACCGCGCTAGCTTATTGCGGAATGAATTCTTTTGTTCTAGGAGGTATCTGTTTTCTCGTGATTCGTTATGTTTCCCTTCATCGATGAGAGCATTCGTGATGTGGACAATGTAGGTAGGGTAGTTTCAAAAACCCAAGTCACGCTTTTGAACCCTGAACCTTTCACTTAGATTTGGGATTCGGAAGCTTTACGTGTGTGCTAAGCCATCATTGCTAATGAATTCTAGATAGACAATAACTGATTTTTATTTCTTTGAAATAATTTCTGCGTGGAATGTCTGTCCATACTTTACTCTGTGGAGGATCCTAATGATACTTATTAAAACTGAACACTTTTAAAGCAAAACCTTGGCAGTGTGATACATGATAACTAGAGGCTAAGTCGCATTAAGTCAGGTTGCTCGCACTTACCGCCGTAATTCACTTAATATCACTTAGCTTGGACAATTTATTGTTGTTATATATTAAAGACATAAACTTTCAATTTTGAGTTCAATTTAAAAAAAAGAACTCCTTAGTTTACAACTATTATCTCACTTTATCTTTTAAAAATAGCACTTTCTTTTGGATTATGAAATTGGTGGATTCTGTGGGTTACGATGTATGTTTGCATAGTAATCTATTAAATATTAGTACTTTTTAATACCTCGGTATTTTAGGTGAAAAATAGCCTTCAATGTTATATATAACATACGCAAAATAAAATAAAATAAAATATTGTAAACAAAAAATAATGTGGGCCTCTTAAACAAACGATTGACATTGGAATTCGTATAAATCATATAAAACCTTAATCCCACATCACACTGAATCTTCGTCAAACAAATTCGTCTTATATAACAAAGCAGTAACATAATTTACGACCTTAAAAATTGTAAACAATACAAGGCGATATGTCAAAATATGCTCACAATAAGATAGTGATGAGCATTGAAAAGGCTGCGGTTGGTGACGGAGCACACAATGACGCTTACTGAACTAGTGAGCATCCGACAATAGATGTCGCCAGTCACTTGATTGCGGACAAAAAATGCTATGAACTTCTGTAGCAGTTAATAAGAGAGGAGTCACAATAGAATCCAAGGTGGTACCAGAGCGGTGTCCTCATACTAATTTATCATTAGAATAGCGTTTTTTAAGTATAAAACGTTACAGTTTTTTAATTAATAGAAAAATGGGTTAGGTGTGACGATATTCGGAGCGTGTTCGTGTTTTCAATTAAGCTATTGTTAGGTATGAATGTTAAATATCTCGGGTTGTATTTTAGAGGATGGAAATTTTTCCATTGCTGAAATTTAAATATTAACTAAGCATAAATATTTTACTATATTTTGTATACTTCTTTGTATGTAATATATCATTTGTAATTTTGAATCTTGACATGATTGATTTTCGAATGGTGTTTGTATATTCTACAATTAACATAATTTGTCCATATTTTTGAGTTTGAGATAAGGTTGAAGTCACGAAATTATTTATCGTTGTTGATATTTTAATCGAAATTCATTATTTTAATAATTTTGATTACAACTATTAACTAAATAATTAACTATATCTTATACCTTTAAACGAGCAATTCTTGTATATATATATATATATATATATATATATACTTCAGACATATTCGTGTTTCCTGACATCTATTGGTGAATAATAATACTATTTTGCTTCGTAGCTAGCTGGACAACTGAAATAACACATAGGCACTTTTTATACCGATATTCCTACGGGATACGAACTTACGCGGTTTCAACCGCGGGTCACAGCTAGTACTGTATAAAGTAAAAAAGTCGTTAATTTATATCTAAGCCGTATATTGATTCATAAGAAACTATAACTATATATGATAACTATGGAGTGTAAACACGAAATCACGCTTAATAAAACGACTAACAATGAAGGTATATATTTACATTGACTTGTCGGCCATTGATCAAGCCGTCTTGTGTGCACAATTCATAAATAACACCTCTCTTAACAATTGATGATAAAGTGATAAAGAAATCTACTAATATAAATAAATGGTCTGTAATATGTTAATGTCTATAGTGGATGTTAAGTATGGAGAAGATTCTTTATTCAAGTTCTATATGAATGTATGTGATTGAAGCAGAATGATGAATTTTATAGTTCTATATTTTTGGTTCCTCATTATTTTTTTTTGTTTCTTAATCATGAAAGCATAATGAGAAGGAATCATGTTAAAGAAAATAATATTTTTCTGATGTTATGATTCACGTATTGCACAGTGCATTGAAATAGGCTCATTATTTTTTACTATAACGTACAACGTATAATTGGTGATTAAAAGAACTTACCTGTATGTGAAGTTCTATCATAATTATGCTTGGCTTGTAGTACCGCGCAGCGATCGCCATTCCTTGCCCTGTGTTGAGATCTTTTTTTTTCTTATTGAGTTTTCTGATAAAGAAGATTCAAAGCTGAGTCGAGGACTTGTCTTTTTATAAACGCCGTCCTGATAAGATTCCTGCATCCATGGTAATACGGCTGTGTATGTTCCGGTTGCTAGAATGAGGACAAATAATCACGATATTATTTAGTTTAAAAATTAACTTTATTAATTGTTTAAATACGGGATACCACGGTCGTCTTTAAGATTTTTCCAAGCAGTGCTCACTAGACTGACCAAATAAAAGCCAATCGTCTAAATAAACAGTTAGTAAATAAGCTGCGGAGCGAAGAATCTTTGCTATAGGTTTCATCAATTTAGTGAACGTATAACGTACGTATGAGACAGTGCTTAAAGACTGGACGGCAAAACATTCAATTCGAACAACTTAAATCTAAGATATTTTCTGTAACTATGATGAACGTTTATAAAATTATATGGATCTTTGAGATCAATTTTGGCCACGTAACAATCTTTAGAAACTAATTTTACTTCTGTATGAAAATCTTACAACTTAAAATGAGTTGTAGAAATGAATTTATTTAATTTTTGAATGTTCTTACCATATTTGACTTCTTTTATGGGATCTTCCCACAATATTTTAGGGATATCTTCCTCTAGCACAGTCATTTTAGTCTCAAAATTAGCTAGAGAATTCTCAGGAGTCGTAGAATCATCGTTCTCTGGCACGCTGAAAGAGCCTGCTCAGGTACTTCAGACAGGTGACCGGAATTATCAATGTCTGAAGGATAATAAAATTGTGATGAACTTCCTTTATACTTGAATGTTACGCAAGTGACAGTTTTTCCAACTTGGCGCATATAATATGAACATATATCTATTGCTTATAAGCATTGATTGTGAAGTGATAGCCCCTTGAACTATCCTCATCACTAACAAAAAAAAGAGGTAAGTGACGGCGCCTCGAACCTCCCGCATACTATTTTATTATATTGTAATATATCTCAGGTACATAAAAATGTTATAATTAATATTACATTAATGCAATGTGATAGCCTCTCGAATCATCCGCATAATTTTTACGAATAAATTTCTAAGTGATAGCCCATAGACCTGCCCGCAAATCGTAAAATGTTCTTATTTAAAAGTACTTTACTAACCTTTTAATGTACTTTACTAACCTTTTAATTCTGACATTGTTGTTGGTGAATCACACATCTGACGATGAAGAACTCCATAATATCCGAACACAACGGCGGCGTGATTTTTAACGTCCACGTTGTAGTTTCTTTTCAATTTGTTTCAATTTCTTCTTTGATTGTTCGTAATTGTTTTCACTGCACTACCTCTTCGGCATTTTTAATTATTTAAAAAACTAACATATAATACTTTTTAATGTGGACGAATAGTCTATTCATTTTAAGGCTGAGCACTGAAACGCGAATGAAGGATCGACTGCAATGAGTAGTATGGTAGATGTCGTCTACCCTCACAAAAAAAAAACAAAATAAATAAGATCTCAACACAGTGAAGGAATGACTGTCTCTGTGCGGTACTACAAGTGCTACTAGCTGCTAATCTCGAAGGAAGAAGTCAAGTATAGGTAATAAATATTATAGTAAATTATAGTGAAATTTTCAATTGAAGTAAAATCTGTTCCATACTTAAGTGCCCGCAGCATTAATGGAGCACGACTGTAACAAGTGCGACTAACTAGCCGTTTGCTCAAAACCTTCGCTTAAGCCTAATTTATATCCAAGCTCACTAATCACTCATCCAAATTATATTTCACACTTCAATACAATTGATTGAGTGGTTTAAATATACGCAGACCAGGTAAGTTTCTTTAAATGCAATAGAAAAAATTAATTTAATATAGAATTAGGTAATTAACAATTAAAATATTACTTTTATCTCTCCACAAAAATCTTTCTTGTGCCTTAACAAAAACGTAAAAAACAATTGCCGAATTAGTCGAGCCGTTCTCGAGTTTTACATTCATTCATTAATTTAATTTAAATAGATGTGATTTCTATATAGCAAAATTAAATTAATTAATTATTATATAATATAGATTAATATATATTGCCTATAACAAGATAATTTTTTGTAAAAATAAAAAATTCTGATGTAAATCTCCAGATTATAAGTGGATAGATAACAATTTATTTTTTTTAATATGCTAAGATTTCTGATAAGACTACATAAGGCTATAAGGCTAATATTAGATTCCCACTTAGCAAAAGCTTCTGTCTACCTAGTATGTGTTATGGTGCTTTCCTGAACATTTCATGTAAAATTACATTTTTCGTTAGTTTCTAGAAGCATTCGAATCCAATCATTTCAAGTTTCAACTTCAAATTCAAATTCATTTATTTGCTGCTTAAAAACGAACATTACATCATGTTGTCATATTAATATTACGTATCAGTATTCGCCATGAGAACTGGCATGCAATCAATAGATATAAAATATTGTTATTATATTTACAATCATTTCAATAATAATAATTATAAATGTAAGCGTACCAAACCCATTCTATTCCATCATTATCATAAGTCTCAGCGATCGTGTCGAATTTACGGATATTTATCAAACAACCGTAGCTAGGATAGCGAAATTTCACAGCAAGCTGGAACTCTGCAACGACACGAGTGAAGAATTATTTTTGACAGTAAGTAGAGGCAGCTCAGCGATGTTCGTGCGCACGATGGGAGTATCGACAGGATAATGAGCCAGCGATTGCAACTCAACAACCGGCAGTTTAATAGTCTTGAGCTTAACACTCAGCGTGGAGCTAAATCTTGGGATACCTGGTACGGCAATAGGTCAGAGGTAACGTCAGTGTTAAATGTGAGCTTTGATATATATATATATCTAAATAGATAACTACGGATATATATCTTGGTGCTTTAGTGAGTTTTTCTTGAAATGCACTACAATTTTTAGAAAAGGAATTGCTTAATGAATGTACTAGCGGCAAGCTTTATTTGATATGGATAGGAAGGCAAATTTGATAGCTACGTTATTACTTTAAGGCAATAAGAGCTTTCATTTCAAGTCTATCTCAGGAACTATGATATCAAATATAACAATTTTATCTCTAAATGTGTATTTATTTTCATTTACTGAACTAATAGCATACAACAAACTTAACAACCAGGTCAAACATCATACGCAAAATGCGTACCGAAATACAGCTTAACAATTACTTGCATTAACTAGATAAAAAGGAGTAAAAGGAGTGTCCAAAGTATGAAAGAAAACAGTTGAGTGTATGAACAGGTGACAAAAGCAAGCGGCGTCTTTTCGGCCGGAGCGTGACGAACGAGGTGTGATAACCAATTATGAGGAGTGTTTCTATGACAATGGAGTCACACAGTAGCGGGCTTCCGTGTCGCGCCGCTACTGGGACTAGAAAGCTAATAGAAATGAATTAAAACTGTTTGACATACTTAACTAGTTTCAGTTGCTGAATTTCCTTATGGCCTCACCTTAACGAACGACCTAGTAGTGTCACTTGTATATGAAGATAATTAATATATAAAGATAATTCTGAGTAAATACATATGATAATATACCATTAACTTTGAATTTGTCCTGTATTGGACATCATATGGTCATCGGGATATTTTCCGTGGGGAGATTAGATAAATCTCTCTGATATAAGTACAGATTAATATAATTGATATGTTTTTAGAAAAAGTATTTACATAAGATTTGTAAGTTGATTGAGAAATTAATGCTACCATAACATCAAATTTGTTAAAGTTTTTTTATGGTTACTGAAAATATTCCAATTAGACAAAATGTTTCAAAGCTCCAAGGTTTCTTTTTTTATTCTACATTAATATTTATTTAAAATGTTTCTTGAAAACATATGATGATTAATGATGTTTTAATGATCTTAACTATGTTATTCTTATTCTTTATTTCCATGCAAGATTTCACAGTTAACAGTGATATAATTGAAAAAGACATATTATATATGTCAAGTTAAAGAACCACTATGGTATTTTACAAGTATTTGAATTGTAAAGAATTCTTAATTATTTATTGTTTGTGACTCACAAAACTGGTGTCTATGGTGAATTGACATGTTTTGGAGACGCGCACATAAGCTACGGTAAACAATTAGCATACATTACAATTTTACTTTTGAAATGCACCGCCGAAACACTGGTTTTATTTTACATTTAGGCAACTGTCCTATATGAATAGATAAGAGATAAATAAAACTAAAAACGAAAATATCTATCTAAGTATTTTACTAGACATTATCACAATAGTTCAGTGACGATGATTGTTGAAAACATAGTATAATAAAAACTATTAGAAAAAGAAATAAGAAAATTGTACTACAATACGAATGTGTCAAGCAATATTGTATTGTGTTTAATTAAAAAAGTAATTTAATTGCCGAATACAAATCAATGTCTAATGGATTCAAAATAACTGCTAGGTACTTAAAAATGAAAATTAATTAATGCTTTATAATTAATAATCAATGATGTATGCAGAAATTGATAATTATTTATAAGGCATTTACGTTCTGTATTCTTGTCTTATATACTCGGCCCCTAATGCTCACTCATTGGTGAGCATTCCCCTTTTACAAGGCAATTAGCCTTTTATTGCCGCCCCCATTGGCTGCTATGTACGGCTAATGATAAATTGAGTAGGCAATTCCTGTTAATTTAATAGGAAAGATATAACAAATTCAACGCATCTTTAAAAATAAACCAAATGTATTTAAACCTATATATAAAACAATTAAAAAATTGCAATGTGTCTTAAATACCAACAAGGTAAAAGGTACATGGTGGCTTAAAGAACATGTATATATTTTTTTTTACACCAAAGGCATACACACATTTATAACTTCATAATTTATATATATATTGATTAATCCCGAAAATAATTTATTCAGTTTCGTTCATCTGGAGCAATTTAGGATCTATTTGGTATATTCTACAATAAAATATATGCATATATAAACTAGTTTATAGTTATAATTTAAAATCTCTAGGTATGCAAAAGTAATTCAGAGCCACCGCAATTTATAATGACTAACTTATATACTAACCAATACGCTACGTCTTTATTCATTGTCACCAATCTAATTAGTTAAGTCGATGTTGTTATTTAATAATTGCTTTAATTTGAAAGTAATTAAAAACAAATTAAATTCACCGTTACATTTTAATATCTGCTTCGGAATGAAACAAATTTTCACATGCCGTTACAAAACAATAGCTTCGTCCTCGTTTGTTGTTATCTAGATCGACAAATGCCTTTCTTCATAATATTAACATCTTATGTAAATTTCAATATTTGATGTCTCAAACGTCATTATGTTTTAAAAAATGCATAATTATATACATTTAAAAATGTAAGGATATCTATTTTTATCGAATAATGAATTGCAGAAGTTTTGGCATTGTTTCAGATGCTATTATTATTGGTTTTCAGAGAATATAAAAGTAATTTATTATATATCACCTAATTGAACTGTTGTTAAGAATAGGCCAGTTTTGTTACATCATACCTACGTAAGAGTAGAAATAGGAAATTCTATGAGATGAAGAATTTGCTTGTTTAGAAGCGCTAATTTCAAGAACTTGCGGACCGGTTTCAAAAATTATTTCACCGTTGGATATGTATGTGAACCCTGTGTATAAAAAATATATATATTGTTATCTGGGATGATAGCTAGTTATTCATCATTTTTTTTTACTATCTGCGCAGGAATAACTACTTGAATACAGTGAGTCGAAACCGATAGCAATAGTGATTACAATTCCGCGACATTAAATAATTATACATATTACTGAATTAGAAAAAGTCTTGTTTTAATTTCCCTAATATAAAAGGGTGGAGTATTTACACTGAGGCAATTAAAAACCCATCAAGCGAGTCATATAACGCACACACCGTGACTATCGCTTCACAAATCTTAAATCAACTAATTACTTCAAAGAAAGGCATATCTTTAAGTACTTTATATTATTTCATATTCAATTTTGTTTTACATAAATATTCAAAACTTTTTAAGTATACTTTGTAAGGAGCTATTTTTATCGTAATCATACTTGCTACATTCAAAAATTTCTCATGTAATTGAGAATTTAAGCGACTATTAAAACATGAATTCCTAAATACATTATTTAGCCTATTTTTATCAATTAACTTTATATATTATTACAATTATTGCTTCAACTTGTAACATTAAACGTGTATTTATTTTTATCACATTACTAATAGATCAGTGCCAATGCGCAATCGAATAAAATATTGTTTCATTCAATGCTTCGATAGATAAATTCAAAATTATAAATGCATCATATTTGGATAAACTTTAATCAGTAACGGAACAAAAGCACCTGTCTAAGTATCGTCAGATTAATTTCAACCCTTTAAGCATTCCTGTTTCGTGGCTATTTAAAATTCTAAGCGCCAGACAAAATATCGCAAGGTGTGCATTAGAATATGATTAGCAGCTTGTCAAAATTATTGTAATGTATTCGAATATAATGAAAGACCTAAAGAGCTTTCATAAATAATTAATCGATCACTAAATAATGTCCATTTCGTGCAAAATAGGAGGAAATGATAATGTTTATAACAAGGTGTTTGAAATCTGGATAATTTAAGCGATGATGGTTGGAGATTGAGTGTTTTTAAAGTAAAATGCGACGATTCTGCATGAACTTAAAACATTTTTGGTTCGAGATACACAACAATCTATTAAATTTTAATATGTGCAATAAAATTACACATCGTGCCTTTGTTATTTTGTGTTTGGTATAAACAAAAATATGTATAAATATGATTGTTAATTAATTATTTACGTAAAAATTGACAATTCAAAATTTCAATTGACAAATTTTACGCCACAAGGCATATCACAGTAGAACTTTATATAATGTAATACCTTCCTTATAACCTGTGAATCACAATAAATCATTTTGAATTTGAATTTGAACAGAGTATAAGAAAAAACCTAACTTATTTTCAAATATGTATGAGGTAAACACTTATTATCGTGATAATAAGGACGACAAAAACTAGTGATTGATTTATATATTTAACCTGCAAAATAATGAATTTTAATCTGCACTGTAATGAGCCAAACTATACTCTTAAACACATTCACAAATTTCCGAAATTACCCCACATATCAGTAAATGTTCCCCTAGGGAATGTGGGGCAATTTTTACAATTTAAATGTATTTTGTGAATTGTTCAATTAAGTACAGTTTTTATCAATGGTTTGGGTATTTACCCGATAAATAACTTTTTATATACTTACCTGCGTATTTCAGAACTTAGATAAACGCACAAGTAATTAAATTTATCGAATAAGAAATTCATAAATATAGATAAAACTCACTTCATGTATATAATCGTAATATTTGATACACGTTCCATCGTCTAACCTAACGATAATTAGGTCTCTCCATTGTATAATATATGTTATTATAACAAAGTGGGCGATTAAAGTTGCTTATAAATATTCAGGTAATTAAATGTTTTTAAAACATTTGTTCGATGATAGGAATAAGTAAGTAGATATCTTGTAGATTGATGCGATACGCGACCCCTCAGCGGTTACAAATGTATGAAGATACGCCGGGGGTGCTAAATCGTCCGAACAGCAAATTAGCATATCGGTTATTGTGTCGTTTTGCATAATTATCTCAGATAACTTTCATTAAATAATATTTAGCTTATATGTAAGTATATTAAATATCATTGTGTTATAGAAGTTATCTATATAATTTTCTTTTAAGCAAGCTTTGTGATTTAGGATTTAAGAGGGAGGGTTGTCTACTGTGAAGGTGACTCCAAGTTTAAGAAAAACTTGCTAGAAAAAACTCTTTTAATAAATCCCTACAATCACAACCTTAGAATAGAAAACAATACGAAACAAAAAACCAATAATCGGTGCAAAAAACGTTATGGCGTTTTTCGAGCAAAATTCATTAATAATCGCTTTATAGTATAGTAGTAGCTAATAAAATGATATGGTTATATTCAGGTGGTAAGATACGTTTACCAAATACAGGATCATGAATGTAAAAGGATTTATTTCCATTTTAAAATAAAAACCCGATGAACTGGATAACCCAAAATGCATGTCCATTTCATATACCCGATGCTTCATAATGAGTCGAATAGTTAACATTATTTTTGAGACAATTTAATAATCACTAATAATAAGTGCAATGTACACACTCACTGGTCAATGTTCGTGCTGTCACCTAGATAATGGGCGAGTCAATTGTGCGAAGTGCACATCGTTGTAACTGTCATAGTAATTAGACCACGTCATGCTAGTTTTGTTCTAAATATAAGCTGATTGCTTTATAATCTATTATAGCATTCTGTTTTATGAAACAGTTCCGTCGTTTGACGTGATTGTTGTATCTGTTTTCTTTGGACATTTATCTCATCAAAATTTCGCTTATAATCGACATTAGTCTTATAGTTTGGCTAGATATAGTAAGAAAGTTTTGAAGCGTGAATTAAACATAATTAAATATACTTGCATTAGTAAATAATGGACTCAAATGTATTGACTATTATATACATAAAATATTGCCAGATTTTTTGCGAACAAATAATAATTTTGTAATCTAAACCAAAACTTACAAACACAAGTCTTTACTCACCGTGTTCGCCTTTTTCAAGATTACGCACACATGAATTCCAAACCAACAGATTGATCGTCAGCCATTAACTCAAATCGCATGTCATATTCACGAAGCGTCTATCACACACGTCTTATTTGAAATTCGTCGATGGTGATATGCAAATGGCGAGCGACATCCGAATACAAAAAGCTCGAGCGCGGTGGCAGCGAGTAAATCAATCGATCAACGCCGGATGCGTTGTTCGGAATACGTCTTCATTGTGTTCATTAGTGTCGTCGGGGAAGTCGGCGACCACACCTGCCTCTAGAATATGTCCGGTATTTTACAAACATACAAGGATTGGACATTCCGATTCGAAATGCTAATTGTACTTTTTGTTGAGCTTTAAACGGATTTTTGGATAGAAAAGATGACATCGTGTAGAGCGGAGCTTTGTTAGAGAGCTTTGCGTTAGATATAGGATGTGATTGATATCTATCTCTTATACGAAAGTATCTAATGATATACTATAATTTAAAGACTTATTAAAAACACATACAAAAATGCATTTTTTTACTTTACGACAAATATGCTTACAACTTCTATTTATGTAACAATCAAGTAGTACCAGTAGCTAATACACATGAGACAAAAAAAATACATTTTCACGCGTGCATTTAATTCATTCACGGCATTTATCGACTTGAGGTGTTTAAACTATTTAAAACACAATACCCACTATCAGATTGGGACCGTTATACGTTAAACCGCTATTATGTTATTAACCACCCTAATTACAGATCAAACGTCGCAACCACAAAGGCTTCATCTCGCAATGCATTTTACTTTTGTGTCGTAAAACTCATGGTGTGAAAGCGGTGGTTAAGCGTTTTTATGCAATTATATGTTCCACTTGACGCCAATGTTTCAAATAACAATAGCAAAATTGTTCTTCAAACAACAATCATATTGATATATAGATAAATCATTTTATTATTCTTTTGCTAAGTAAGTGAATAGCTAATAGAGCATATGATTATATTCCTACTGTGAAAGTAATCGTTTCAGGTGATAAAACTTATGCAACGGAAAAAGTTGCTATGTACAAAATAAATATTAAACACAAACAAAACAAAACCTTTCTCTTTTATTTTCTATAAAAGGGGTCATCAACGTTCTTACGGAGGAAGGTTGAAAATGGGACCAAATGACAACAATTCCCTCACAAACATCAATGAAACACGTCAGTCATTTAATTTTCGGGAATGTCGGTTACAAACTACTGCATTGGTATATATTATATTTATAGATTATACACGAGAGCGATTAAATCTGTCGTCAGCAAAACAACAAGATCTTTTACGTAAGAGTATTAAGAGATTTTTCGATATTTATGTCTGCGTCTGGGATAACTCGTATGCTTTAGTAGCTTGAGCTACTTTGTTTTAAACATTGCTCATTTTATAAACATGTCTACTGGAGTTTGAGTTCAAATATTCAAGTATCGTTACATAACCTTAGTATAATTAGTGTTGCATTAATACATAGTTACATGTTGTGTTAATTTTATTTATTACTAGCTGATTTCACCCCGGGTAAGTCAGTATTCCGTAGGAATATCGGGATAAAAAGTTGCCTATATGTTATTCCAGTTGTCCAGGTGTCTACGTACCAAATTTCATTGCAATCGGTTCAGTAGTTTTTGCGTGAAAGAGTAACAAACACACACATCCTTACAAACTTTCGCATTTATAATATTAGTAGGATTATAATATTAGTAGGACTAGTAGGATAAACCCTACACTTTTATACGTTGCATTGTTTTTTATTATTAATGTAATCATCATCATCTTATATGTTTTTCCCACTGCAGACACATAGGCCTTCTATGAGAATTTAGGTTATAATTTAAATGCGGTGTGACACATGTTGTCAAACTTTAAATTTTTAGAAATTTGGGTTTCCTCCTGATATCTGACTAGAACGGTGGAAAATCAATTAAGTAAATTTTTTGTACGCTCCGTTGGTCTCGAACCTAAACAATCGGCGTTTGATGGTTGTCCGATCTAATCACTGAGCTGAGACTGAATTTCTTCTTAAACTCTTCATAAAAATAATGTTATCGCGTTTTGCCTACACATCATTTTAATAATTAGGCAAAACTGATAGTAGGTATTGTGTTTTTTGTATGTAAAGATAATGTTAGAAGACTTGAAATCTTAAAATTCAATAAGAAATTATTGTAGGAAGACTTACATTGTACCATGCAACAACACTGATAGTTGCATTGCCATTATGTATAAGAATAAAAAAAATATCCCTTTGTAACCAATGTCTTATGAATAAATCATAAATACTCTGCTGAAACATCTGTACCTACTACAATCGTGTAAATGTTATCCCCTTGATTGAACGGAGCTTTTGTAAATGTATCTTTATAACCTCAAAACCGCATTGGTTTCCGGTAGTTTTGTTCTGATTTCTTAATGTATGTTTATTATTATCTGTGTTTTGTCTTCGTCATTTATGAATTTTGCATTCATTGTATGAAACATAATGATATACGAACTGTGTTCAGTTAAGAGGTTAATAAATATAACCTCCGTAAAACATCGACAGCAAACCGAAGTAAATAGATTAAGGTAGAGTTTATTCAAGCAACAAACCAAGTTCATATTCAGGCAACACAAACCTTTACAATTACAATTTATTACTGGCAAACGTTTGAAATGTGACAGAATAAAGCCTTATTAAGGTTCTAGGACGTGTATTTCAGAGATACATGTATAAGCCTTAAATCTTAGTACTGGCGGGTGAGCTATAAACGTAGTCAACCGACCATTTCCCCGCTATCGCGACTGCAGGCAGCCGACACGCAGAACACCACTTCCTTACATAGGTTTAACATAACTTAATAATTTGCTTTTGGAAATGAGAATTTAAAGTCGGAAAATTTAAGTCCAATTTTGCGTTGAGCTCTGCCAGCTAGTTCAAAGTT
The DNA here is from genome assembly GCF_012273895.1 of Zerene cesonia. Lineage (NCBI taxonomy): Eukaryota > Metazoa > Arthropoda > Insecta > Lepidoptera > Pieridae > Zerene > Zerene cesonia. Next base: position 6,086,994 of record NC_052118.1, on the reverse strand, counting down.
TCTTGACGCCAAAGGACTATTAGCATAACGACCAGGGCACGTTAACGCAACATGCTTGGTCACGCTGCCCCCTGACGTTAGTTGCGATTTTCATGCGATATATTCTGTGAAAAGTGGCCGTGGATACAGAGTAGGTACAATCATTTTGAAATGTTCCAATCGCACATTATTAACGCGTATCAAGATAAATCATTCTTGTATTTGTAATTTGGTATGAATTATATTGTCCTGTATTGTACGTATGTATGCACAGAAAAGTATCTCAAGTAGTATAAGTAGATAGACTATAGGTAAAATAATAAATGTAATCTCGGATTAGCTTCGATTTCAAACCTCAATCAAATAATAGATTTTATTTATTTATTTTAGAATTTCCAATAAGGAATACATATTCTAAAATTGCTTATATATAATAACAAAATTTGGTTCTTTACTTAAAGGACATTACAACAATCACAAATATGCACAAATTTGCACTATACATCATAGATCAATCATACGTTAAATGTTTGTAATTTGTCGTAGTTAAATTTTAATTAAATTTATCCATCATATACTAAAATAATATTGAATTATTTTTATACTTATAGTAGGTGTATAACGAATAAATTGTAATTTACCTACATTTCTGGATTAAAACCACAATCTTTATAGGTATCTAAGCACCTAACATACCTGGTATGTATTTACTTTTATACCTAAACCACATACTCGAAAATGTTTTACCCCTTCATTATTCATACTTTGCTATAATAAGTATTGCCCAAATAACCCCAAATCAGGTCGCGTAAAACTCGCTTTTCACGTAAATCCAATTTGTGAGGTACGTCCAAAAGGGCGATTCGTGGCTGGATGTAATTATTCACGTGTTATGACATCTCATTTGAATATAATCGCTAGGCAGGCCCCGATGCGTGAGGCAACGCTGGCTATAGGCCATTCACACGAACGCTACCTATCTGATTGAGATTGACCTATGAAAAGCGGCTACTAATTAAAAAATAAACTAACCAAGACGCTTTGTGAGTATTACGGGCACAAATTTACTGGCGTGGAATATATTATGAAATGCAGGAAATGAGATTTAACTAACCTACTCATTGCCATAACTTAGCGCAGTTGAAATAAAAATATGTTAATGTGTTCATTACATTGTGTTATACTGAAAGCTTTTGATATAAAATAGCAGTACCTAGAAGTGTTTATCTATCGGTTTTTCATTTGATGAGATTTCATTCACACATACAACATCTGTGAAAGATGCCTTGGACATATTTTGACAAGCATTAAGAGTTTGTGACCTGTAAGTTTTCTTCAAATAAGAATGTTTACCAAAAAAAAAAAAACAATTTAGTTACAGGAAAAGAGCTAGATTATAATAATGACTGATATGTCAATTAAAGATATTATAATGTTAAAATTTAATATAAGAAATCTACGACAATACTGAAGGAATATAATGTGAGTTCAGTACATATTTGAGAAGGTTGCATTCATTAAAGCCTATCTATGCATATCACCTTTCCGAAAGCCATTGTAGCTAGTGCACTCCGTGGAGCAAGCAATATAGCATTTGTGAAAACGTGTTAGTACAGTCAGCAATACAGGATAATTTTTATAATATACACTGAGTGTTTGCATTTACATTAATAATTATATGTCCATGACATTCGTGTAAAATTAAAACTATGAAAGTTTTGTAAAAAATTATGAGTGACGAATTGTACCTACAGCTATTAATATTATAAAACAGATACTACCTTTGTACTATATAGGTTCCCTGGTCAAATCACCGATTTCTTGTCTGCCATTTTCTGTACTAGTGTAGTGTATTTTTATAAAATATGATAATTCATGTTCTTCTATAGGTAAGCAAGTTCGAGAGACGATTACCCTAACCTAATATAAAAAGATTTCCATTTAACATCCAATGAATTTTCTGGTCTTCAAAATACCTACATTACTTTCGCAATAACTACATTTTCATAGTTTTGTTAAATATTGAACAACACTTAATGCGTACTTGTGGAAATATATTGCAAATGCGTTATACAGACCGTATTATTCTATCAGAGGCGAATCTCCCTTCAGTTTAGACACACGTCCAAGACAAACATGCATCAAGAGAAACTGTATGTGAAATGACGATTAAGAACAGTTGTTAGTAGCCTTTGTTCGATCTGAGATAAGCAGCGCTATTGTATGAGCAACGGTACGATTGCGAGCGAATAACAATACGGGGCGAACCTGATTGTACGGAATTGCCGTGAAATTCATGTGAAAATATCTAGGTACCTACTAATGACCAACGCTCCTTTTGATTGCTCATATATGCAAAAGAAATAAAGAATTAATGCTATTTAATTTTTAAGTTTAAACTATGAATTGTAAATGGGTATTATAGAAGCTAAATTGTTCACGTTCAATATTGTTAATGTATTAAATTTTTTTAGGAAAACATCATCCCCATTTAGGTAACGAAAATCCATATTTGATAAGTGGTCATTCAGTCTTTTTAGTTTAATAAGAAATTGTCAGTAGATACGATTAAATTTGAATATATTCGTGTAATTAATCATTAATCACAACTTAATCATTTTAATAAACCCAAAAACTGCTATATAGGAGTATTATTATACATCTCATACAATTACCGCACATGTTTTTTTTTTATTTGAAAATGGAAGCTATTGTTGGTTTTCGGTTCTCACCGTCATTTAATTACCTAACTACCGTTTCGTAATTAGTGGTTTGTAAATGAATTGAAAGGATAATAGCTAATGTCGATATCGAATAATAGACGTTACGTTTTAAACGGTGAAATGTCCAGATTATTTATAACTAAAATCGAGTCATTTAGATATCTAGGGATTTTCTTTCATTTGTTTTGTAGATCATGAAAATATTAATGCATATATAAAGATATTGAAAATTCGTCATCCCTCTGAAAGCTTAAAGTGAACAAACAAACAGGTAAGGGAAAGGAAAAGTTTGTGCCCTCAAAATAATTTGTACCTAAGGATTCTTAACTAAATTTATTTGGTAGTCGAGCACGCTTCGGCACGAATTGGGCCAGCTCGCACCGGGGAAGTACCGAACCCCCACAGAAGACCGGCGTGAAATAGCATACTGCTGAGTTTCGTTCGGTGAGTGGGGGAGCCGGAGGCTCATATCCTCTTACCCTTCCCAGTCCTTTCCTTTATTCCTCTCTTTAATCCTTTCCTTATCCCTTTCCAATTTGAAGTCAGCAATCCATTTGAAGAGGCGCAAGGTCTGAATTCGACCTTACACCTCTCCAAATGTTCATGGGCGGTGGTAGCGCTTACCATCAGGCGACCCACCAACTCCATTGCCAACTATGACATAAAAAAAATTTAAAGATATATGAAATATGTGGATTTTTCCTTAAAAAGAAACCGTTTATCCGTAGACTCTAATTATACCAAATAAAGGGAAGTTATTACAATTAAACTGTATAGGTAGAGAATTTATTTTACTTCTAACCGTACTATTATTAACAGTAACATACCCAAGCATTTATTGCCCGAGTAAATAATTAGAAACCAACGACAATTGATTTCCGTCATTAAAATTTATAATTTCGAAATTTGCGTGGTCGAGGCGCGGTTGCCGCCCTAATGTTAGGCTACGTGCGGGTATGTAAGGCCATATTTACATAGTGGATCGTAACGTCAGTTGTGCGGGTTTTTTCACCTAATATATGTAAATGGGAAACAATTAGGCGAGTTAATACACGGGGTAGGCAGTCTAGGCAAGTGCACCTCGCGCCCCTTACTTCCAGGCGCCATATGTTTGTAGGCGGATAGCCAAATTTTATACAGCGTGTTACGTTATGAATTAAATTTCTACAAAAGTGGAGTAAACATTTTTGTGTCGTATAAATGAAAGCATAAGGTAGTAAGTATTTAATATATTTGATGGTCGGATGGCGCACAGTTATTTACCAATGGATGGAACTGCATTTTTTAGTTCTCAAATTAAAAAATGCTTATTTCAATAACTCTAGTTTTATTTATATTTCCACTTTTATTTCTTTTTAATTTTAAAATCTAAAACAAGTATTACCTTGATTTTAATATACTGCTAATATTACCTTCAAACAATAGTTAAGTATTCAAACCTGTAGAGCTTTTCATAGCAAATTATATTAACAAACTGTATTTACATTTTTAAATTAAGGAACCTAAAACATTATAAGACATAGGTTTATGGTGAGTATCAAAAGCTCAACTGAAATTAAGGAAATAGAAAATAATAAGGAAAAGTCTTCGCTAAAAATTAGGTAGGAACATAAACAAAATGTAATTAGTGAGACAAAATTTATTCTTTTCGCATAGATAACAAATACATGCCTTTAAAATCTAAGTTTAATTAGTTTATTTTTTATTTATTTATCAAAATTTACGAATTGCATGATGTTGATGATTATATAGGTAGCTATGTCTCTACAGGGGTTGAGAATTTTGGATTATGGCGGTTTATAGGTACCTACCTATATACAATTTCTAGTAAAATAATAAATTGATCAATCATTTATATTTTCAGTGATTTTAGAATAGAAGGGAATCTTTCAAATTAGGAATACATGCAATATCATTAATTATCAACGACAATATTAGAACAATAAATTCTAGGTGTAAGTGTTTAAGGGGTAAGTGACTTATAAATACAATTCTTTAACTACTTACTAAAGTTTAACCGGTATATTATGAAAGTTATCTATAAAAATCTTTCTATTATATATTCAACGCTAAAAAGGTTGCTGAAAAATTGAGTTACTTCAATATTTTTTTTTTATAACAGGAATTGAAAGCAAATTGATAGGAGATGGAGAGAGAAGTGCTAACTTTATTTAACTATTTTAGGTTTTACAGTATCACGATTTGAAATAAGTAGGTGTTTTGTGCCTACTTAAGTAAGATACTGTTTTGATATTTGTATGCTAATGTGATACCTATTTGTTTTTAGTAATGTATGGCTAAATTAAATGATTTCGAAATCTATACCAACAGAAATATTACCTAATATTTAAGAGTGTCATAGGCATTTTTTTTGTCTAGGTTAACTTGGGTGATGCCGGTCCAAAGGGCAAATATTTATTTAATACCAAATATATAAAAAATATAGCTAGCTTTATTTTTTTATTACATATTTTACAATCAATGAGCTAACTTACTTTTCGTTTTGGTGTTGCCCCAATAGTATTCATTATATAGATATTAAGGATTTTAATCACGGTAAAATATTCTTAAAAAAAGTATTCATGTAACTTTTTATTCATAAAATGTATTTCACTACTTATTTGAATCCATAAAATCACTGGCAAATCCAGAATTCGATGTTATAGTATTCTTAATAGGTATCTATCTATGAGTAAAATTTATATCATAGTTTCTCTGATTGAAAATATTTTTTTTTTATACTGATTGCTTAAGATTATACCTATTTTTGTGCAGGTAATCTCATCTTAAACAAGACCTGTAGATAAATATACCTACCTATAACAAAACGAACCTAAAAAAAACTACAACTATTAACGCGATACAAATTCAATTTAATTATTTCCAATACCGTTTAACCAAAGAGGTTCCATAATACATTCGAACTTTTTAATTGTGACAATATTCTTGTTGCATTTATTTTTCGAATATGGTTCGGAAGCGGTGAGCCGCGGCTGCGGTTGAGGGCGGCGCGAGGCTGGCCCCGCCCCGCGGGCGTTAACCTTCACTTAGCGTATTGAACATAGCTCTATCGGTCATCGTATTGCGAGATGAATAGTGAATAGTCAATAGATTTTAATGCGCTGTTTGTATAGCATACATGTTCGTGTGTTTGTTGATATGATATATAAGATGACTGCTTGAAGAAAGTAGGAACTGATAGGAAAATTTGTTCCGATTATGCTTCACACCAAATTTTAAACTTATTTCAGATTATTGTGTATGAAATGAATATAATGCGATTTTCTGTTTATTTATATTGCTGTTATCAACCCTACCTCAATGTATAGGTTTTTTTAATAAATTTGTATATTTGAAAAATATTCTTATGTGTCTGCTAGAATATAAATTTAAATTTCACAAAATTTAAAAAGAGTTTAGGAAAACATATATTAAAGGCTTAAAAATACATATTAGGTAGGTATATTTATCTTATTGACCTTCTGTTGTAAGCATAAATTTAGGTATATTCATACAATCTTATATAATTAGAAATTTGATTCATGGACAACTGTTAATATTTCAAGAAAATTTAAAGAATCTCTTATAATTATTACCAAACATTTATGTAAGAATTTGTAATATATAAAGTTTGTTTTTCATGTAGTCAAATGTGTAGAGGGCGAGCCTTACCCTTAATTCCTTTTAACCCGATTCTTTAATAAACGCACCCCACAAAATCCTCGAAATGATGTTCAATTTAAATGTCTTACGTGATACTTTCACATAAAAGCCAAAAGGTTTTCAATTTCCCAGAAAAAAATACGCAACCTGTTGAGTAGGGTGTAGCGATCTAAATGAGAATAATCAGGTAGATGTCAGATCGAATGTCAACTACCGTCTGGGTGGTCCATGATAGATGGCACAAATATTTTGAACGCATTATAATGGAAATAGGCGATGTGCGTAAGGCGGCAGGCGCTTTGTTACAGCGACCACGACGAATGTCGCACGACCACACTATACTGACACGTGACAGCATGATATATGTGCTACTGAACACATTAGTGGTAAAGGGTTGGCGAGGCTCAAGCGACACTGGTCGCCGCTCTTGAAGTTTACGTGTAGAATCACGATTGCATTGCGTATGTGGGGCGTTCTTTGTAATTCTTGGGTGACACCTCGTTCTATTGTTGAAACTGAATAGTCAAGAGGGAGGCAATGCAAAAGGAATTACCTTCAAAGATGGTGGACTTGTGAATGTTAACTTCGCAGGTATAAAATGAATGGTAATGTAGTGGTAGGTAGGTGTAGGATTGGGATTAGTTGTGATGTACGAAATTAACCTATTTTAGCATACAAAGACAGCACAAAAAGAACTGTTATACATATTTAATAACATTATTCACTAATCTATGTATCTACTTAATGAGCAAATAAATAACTCGAAAACCTTAAATTGTTGTTAAAATGTTCTCTTAATGTAAATTCCAATTGCATTGTTGTTGTCGTCATTATATATAATATTTTTTATGTCAAAGCGCGCAACTGTGCTAGTGGTTTGCCTGATGGCAATTAGTAAAGCAATTACCACCGTCCACGATCATTTGCAGAGGAAACGCCGCTGCAAATGCGTGGTTTACTTTTAAGCGGTAGGGGAAAAGATAACTATTGACGACATGAAAGAAGGAATGTATCAGAGGAAAAGAAGAGAAGGGTGAAGTAAAGAAACTGGGCCGTACTAAACACACTAGCATTTGCATATTACTATTTCACGGCACCTACTCGGTGTGGTTTTGGTACTTCCTCAGTGCGAACTAGCCCAATTTGTGTCAAAGCCTGCTATTCTCCTACTTTCAATATATCTTATTACAATAATCACCATGTTTTTCTTTTATCTAGAGAATAATCCATAAACAAAGAGTCTTATGCTAGCAGCTATATAAGTACTTAAATTTTGTCCTTGATGTTTCTTAATTGAAAATAAATGTTATCAAACATGACTACCAATAGAAGGTACCTATATAATAAAATAATAATTGCAATATAAACAAGCGATACATAGCTAGTAGGTACGAACCTAAATCTATTTTATTAAAATGGGTAGATAAATGCGTGGAATAGGGCATCTGTGGTTCTCCGATAGGAACCTGTCTCGGCCGGTGTCAGATAAAAGCCGGCGAGCACAAATAAATATATTCATTAGGTGACACCCACGCGCTATCTCGCCACTAAATCCTGCACGTCGGCGCTTGTCTGAAGAAGCTGTGAAACAAAAACAAGCTCACCAATAAGAAACTTTGGCTATCTCAATTAATATAACGCAATCTTATTCCCTATACAAGCTTCTCTCGGCTGGAGTGAAGATAAATCTTTCTAAAACGCAATATATCTACAGTTTAACGTTTATCCATGTATTCTTTGTGTTTCAGTTTTCGATTTAAGTTTTAAATGATCCACATTGTTCTGGTTTTTGCTTTGGGTACTTTCTGATTAGAAAAAAGGTTAAAGTTACAATGTGGGTGAACGATTTACCTAATTGAGCCACCGTAAAGTTGCGTAAGCGAATGTTGGTAATGCTAATTATCACACAACGAGAGAGCATATTTGCAGATTGCTATTTCTTGCAATTTAAACATTTTAAGTACCGACATAGGAATTTTTTGATTCTTTCAGGATGTCAAAAAAAGTCTGATTTGGTAGAGTCATGCCGTTGTTGTTATATCGTGGTATTCCTGTCTCCAACAATCCATACATTATAATTAAGAGATAACTTATAGACGTTTTTTCATTCTTTTAATACTTTCAGAATACAAAAACATGTCAAATTTAGTAGAATCATGCTTATATTAATTACAACATAATGAAGCATTTTTGTAGATTGCTATTTCTAACAAATTATAGAACTTAAAAATTGCAAGTACTCGTATATACTGAAAGAGAGATATTTAAGGCACGGAAAATAACGGCACGGCACGGTACATGTAGAATTTATTTAGTAGAATCAAGCGTGTGTAATTTATTATGTATCATAACATAATAAATAATAATACGTATCTTCGGTTATCTGTTTCAGAATTAGAGACCAAAACAGAAATCTACAAATATGATCTACCGATATTTAAAGCATGGAAATTAGTTACAAGTATTACAGGTATGCATAATGATGCTTGGATTATTTCATTCGCCTCACGTCGTTTTTTTTAAGTGTATTTATAGTCAACCACCAAAAAGTAATTTAACGGTTAAAACAACAATATTTATCACAATGGCAGTTATATGAAATAATCTTTAACGATTATTGTATTTCTGATTATAATAAAAATATTAATTAATCTTGTACTTACTTTTATATTATCAATAGGTACATATTTTTCTCACTGACGTTAGAGTCCTTAAGTGTTAACACAGGAAAAACGGTCAACTTGCTATGATTATAATTTTAACATATTTTTATAAATTGTATATGATGCAGTTTATAATTATAATGTCCATGACAAATTAATACTAACACTACCACACTGTTATTTAGCATATTATTATTATTAGGAATCTGAAATTCAATTTAATATTTTATACTTTAGTATTTATTAACTTCAAAACCAATCATTGAATCAAGAGCTATAACTCTCGAATAATGAATGATCTTTCAAGTTCACAGTGTCATTAACCTAATAAAATAATCTATTTATTACAGTTTTAACGTTACATTAATAAAGGATTAAAAGGTTTGTTTCATCGTTGTTGGACCGCAGCTATAGGTATCTGCTTATTTAAGGTATTTTTAAAACTTCAAATATCCAATTGTTAGTATTACGAAAAACAAATATACGTTTATTTATTAAATGTAGCATTAAATTGAAGTACTTCAAAGTACAATAATTACGTTTAATTATGTTTGGATTTATCAATATCCTTTAATAAATAATTTCAATAGGGAGGCCTATTGTTCGTAAACGGAAACCGCAATGAATCGAGATTGCTACAAATTAAAGAGGTAGCACAAAGAAAGTGTATTTACGATCAAAAAACGAGTTGAAATGTAAAGCGATAGTAGCTACGGCAGTTGCATTTCGGCTGAGACCTTCCGGCGATTCTCTTTTCCCTGTAATTATAAATAAAAACCTCGCACTGATACCGTCTGTTTAATGCACTCGATAAAAGGGAATAAATGCATGTATTCTCTGCTACTACTTGTAATTATAGGCGTTTATTTATACATCTGAGGTCTACGTAATTGTCTTGCAGTTCACAGATTTCAATTTTCGTAGATATATTTACGGCAGCAGATTGCATGTAAAGCCAACCATATGACGGTACTATTTGATTGATTATCCTGCTTGTGAATGGCATTAAAATAAAAAATAAAAAATTATTTGTAATATAGGTAACATGTAACAATTATTTAAAAATTAATACTCACGCTAAGTTGATAAGAAAATATTTTCAATAGCGCTACGAACGTAATAGAGTTTAAAATAATGCCGCCTTGACTTAATTAAAATGGTACGTGCCCGTTACTCAAACTATTAGAATGCTAAGCATGTTTAAGTAGAACGACGTCTAATTAACTAACAACCAGTATATTATTGTTGTCTCTTAAAACCCTAACTCGCTGCCGTTAAACAGAGCGAGCAAGATATACATTAACACCTTCACTTCACAGAAATTGTGAAAGATCACCTGTGCTCACTACTGTAATTCTGCCACCAAGCGGTAGAGCACCTGTCCCTTTCATACAGTTCAAGCTTAAGCTGAATCGAACGAGTGTGAGTAGGAGTAGTTTTATTGGCGCTGAGTATCGAAAAGACGTAACGTTATTTGGTTTTTGATTAAAAAATATACTTAGAGCTCAGTGAATAAAGTCGAGAATGCACGGAGCATTTTATTGAACCGTAGAGAACAGGACGGAAGGCTGTAAATGAATGGAGCGTAGCGGTGGATTTGACGCGTTCGGAAATCGAATTAAGAGCGTTAGAGTGAGAGGTGCATGGAGGTTCGATTTAGTGGAGGTAGTTTTTTGTTATTGTTTGGCGGAGATTTTTTCCGAGGCGTGCTAATGGCAGTAGGCGCGCGAGTGGGCGCGCCGGTACGGCAAGCGCGCTCTTCAGTGTTCTGGCTGAGCTTCAAGCGAGCGCGTGCAACACAAGTGCCCTCCGTGTAGGTGCTTTGTCTATGTTTTGGGGACTGATAAGTTCGTGAACTTTAGTGAGCTTGATTGGTGCATATGCTTGCGTTCGCGGTGGCTCGACAATGTTGATATCGGCGGGCACCGGCCCAACACCTGAGTTCTCTCCAGCCTCCTGCTGCGCGTCCTGGAAGATGGAACCGGCGCCTCCCGCGCCTGCCATCACGCAACCCCTTAATATATCGCCTAATGGTAAGTCATCACTTACGATCTGTTTGATTTTATTGAATAAGTTTTTTTGTCTCTATATTTTGTGAGTGATAGTTTTGAGTCAAATAAGAATGTCAATATGAACATTTTTAAACATATAAATTATATGAACATGAATAAAATCTTGTAAATGCCACCCATGTTAAATTATATTTAATAGATATGTTATAATGATTCTGGTAATTTAAAAGTGTAACATAAAGAAAAATAAAAACACATTTTAATATTGTAAGTGTAAAACATAATTGATTTAATTCTTATTTAGTTCTGACAATTGAAAATATTTTCTTTAGTCCGAATACAAAATTTTCATATTTAAACTCAGTGCTATTTCTATTTAGAATTCTTCAAAATCACTAGGCATAATTTATTAATTTGAGTATAAATTTTTTTTTATTTATAACGTGAGAGTACATTAGAACATGTAGAATATATGCAATATAGAACATGTAGACCCTGACAGTTATTCTAATCGTATTTCAAATGTTTAACATAAGTTTAATTAGTGTATAATTATTGTTATTGGGTACACGTTTTAAACATTCATTATGAGTGCATAAAGTAATGTTGTACCTATGTGCTTATTGTATTTAAAATACAAAAACAAAAATAGTCGTAATTCTGAATAAAAACCAACCAGACACTTGAAGTAAGTCATCACCTATTTTACTTATTACATTGAAGATAAATGACGATGATATGATTATAAATTCGCATATTACAGACACGTAATTTATTCATATATACAACATAATTTATTCTTCCTACAAATAATCACGATATCCAAACAATTGATATCGGAAACCGATGTTAAAAGGCAGTGGTTAATTTATAGGCCTACTTTCAAATAATCTTACTAGCCTTACAGAATTTCATAACACAATGTTAAAGGTTGTCATTTGTTATGTCACAACGCAGCTGGCCCGATGAGTTGGCGAAAAGCGTCGGAACTTATAGGACATTGTCAGCATTGTATTGCCGATCGAACTAATTAATCTTAGATCTGATACTAGATTGTCCGGTAGCATTTCCGGTGAATGTTACTCAATATTCAAACTATTTTATGATATACGGCTGTAATGTTTTGATTGATGACTTTAGCGGTAAATGCTTTTGTCGCTGGCTAGTGTGGATATTTATTTTAATTTAATTTAATATGATAGGGTTCATATTATACATTTCACCTTTAAATAAGTAAGTTTGTTAAGTATTATTAATCGTTTTTATTTACGTTATTTTAGTTTTTAATAAGTTATATGATATAAATATAAAGAAACAACAGATAATTATTATGAAATGATATAATAAGTATATTCCTTAGTTCCTTCTTGATATCAGGAACGATTGCAGGCCTAAAATGCAAACTGTCTTAGTATATAGGTCTGTAGCTTATAATATTATGTATGTATAAGCATAGATCCCTTGCATTAAAAATACTGTACTGTGATATAAGTTGAAGAAATGATTATAATGTCTGTTCATATTTACTAGTAAATAAGTAAAAGTATTATAAAATATTCTTTTATAAACACTCATATAATTTTCATATTTATTTACTACACAACTTTATTAGAATTATAGAAAAAAACGTTTTTTAGTAAAAAATCATGTCTTATTATGTGATTTTATAAAGCAGAATATAATTTTAACACGTTTAATAAAAATTAAAGATGATAAGGGACAGTAATTTATGATGACGATGGTTAATATCAATTTAAACACCCAATGGAGTCTGATCATTCACGCCACTATTTTATGTTATCTTAAATATTAATAAACTACAGATATCAAATCAAGGAGCATACGACTATTAACCCAAAGTCTGTTCACATATCTAAGCGTTAAATCCGTGTCTTAATTTTGACAAATTTGGCAAAAGAACACGTAGCAAATCAATATTTCCACTTTGTCCGTATGGCGCAGAGACAGAAAAACATTAACATTATTAATCGATCCATAAAATTAAATGACAAAGACCAATGGCTAATTACAATTCGCTAATATTATAACATGTTTTTAGTCCCGCCGAGTACTATTAGCACTTATAAAAGTCATTATAAGATATTTAACTTCGCACAAATGGACGCAAACGTTCATGTTGTCATTTATGGTATCTTGTAGCCATCTTTTTATCACATTTTATGACTGCAACGATAAATAATAATAATTTATTCCTATTGTGCTAGAAAAACCCTTATGCGCAACTTTGATATTGTCGTTTATAGACACATAAAATAATATTATTGCAAAAAGTTCAAATCTCTTGTTAAACCCATTCGTTTATGTTATATTTATCCAATTTTAATATTCACTTTATAATTTGATAAATTGTTTGACAATATTTATAACTCGCTAATGATAAGTAGGTATACCTACCTACCTTACATTACATGGCCTGCATAACATTAAGATATTTTTTTTAATACAAGCACTTACATTATTTATTACAAAAAAATAAATGTTGTAAGTGGTAGCTACAAATATTTACATAATAGATAGTGGAAACATAGTCCTAAAAATCTATATACGAATTTTAATTGACTTAAGTCTTAGAAAAATATGCTCAACTTCTTGTATTGCTCTTAGTATAAACGAATAGAGATACGAGATAGACACTCAATGGAAATAAAAGTAAAAAAATAAATGTCAAAACCTAACCTTGTGGGAAAATTTTGTAAAATAAAATTTCAATTTTAGCTCCTTTAAAACCAATTATCTAAAGATCATTTCAAATCCTGATCACAAAATTTCAAATAACTAATTTAAATCTACTAATCGCAATCACATAAATATATAGCGTTAAAATTCTCACATTATAATCAATTGAGTAAGATAATATTGTAGTTAATTTGAAATCAAAGATATAAATACCAATTTTATTAATAGGTATGAAGGTATTCAAAGATAATTTTTTGAAGTATAGATGTACATATATCTCACACACGCAACGAAAGTAAAAAAAAAACACGTGGTTTATTTGAATATTGATGATCTATTATTAGACGATGCGAACACTCGTCTTATCATTTTTTTATGAAATGTGCAAATTTTATGTACAAATATATTCTTTAATCTATTTGGTCTAGTTCCATAATGACTTTAAATAGCAACCTGTGTGTAACCTGTTGTGTTGATTCGAATGATTTAGTTCATTTATTTTATTTATTTTAATACTAGCTTAAATACAGTGGTTTCAGTGTGATCGCAAGTACAAACAGACGAACAGAAAAGCGTATTAAAAAACCACAATGAACGGGCACGGTGATGACAGTTTTAAAAAATACATTTTTACACTTTTTTTACACGAAACTGGTATAAATAGCTCAAAAATTTTATACTGATACAATTTTACGAAGATGATAGAAATATTTAGGATTGTACACAAACAATATGAAAAGTTTAAACCTATATATTGTTATGCAATGTTAAATATACATGTGTAATAGGACACTTTAAGACTGCCTATTATATTAGTTCTAAATATAATGTTTTTTTTAAAGCTTAGTTGTAAAATACGACACTAGAAATAAAGTCAGGATTGAATAAAACAAGTAATTAAGTGATTTCGTTATAAAACTAATTTATCTTTACATCTATCTTTACCTATTTATCGTTTTTTTTGTTAATTAACACAATTTAATATCTATATTGATTTGATGTAAATTTATTTTTATGTTGTTTATTTAAGTTTCTGCTAGTTTGATGGATTTTTAAAAGGTTTTAGTATGTATTTTAATCATTAATATGTAATTTTTATTCTTAATTTATTACTTAATGTTTGTGAGTAAAATTACATAGAATTTGATATTCTATCTCAATAATTTTGGAGTAATTAAAAATAAGGCATATCGAGGAACAATTTAAAAAAATTATTGCTAAAAGGATAAAGCACCTTTATCATTCGCGCGATAGCGTAACAAAAATATGCCCTTTAAAATTAAGGCTGAAAAAAGGAATAAAATCTTCATTACAGATTAATCAAAAACACCTGCCACTTAATTTTGTAAAATGTTTGGTCGGGCGTTTATTTTTCCTGATTTCTTTTCGTATTAAAAACAGATTAATAGAAGTAAATCCAATTTTACAAATCAATTCACATGACTTCCTTTTAAAGAGTAAGTAGGTATGTATTTTTCTATAGTGGGAATATAGAAAAATACATACCTACTTACTCTTTAAATGATGCTGATGATTTCTCTTTGAATTCAGGATGGTCTTGAGTCTTTTGGTCCAATCCTTTAAAAGCATCTTCATATTTTTTATGGAGTCCGAAGAATTCCCATGTCTGCCTCTTTGTCAGTGATATAAAAAGGAAAATTTATTAAGAAATTGTTGCATGTTAATGGTTTTGCGAAATGCTAGAAGTGGCTTTATCCATTTTTGAATCGTTTGCAAAGCTTAAGTAAAAAGTAAATGAGCGATGAGAAAATCATTATAATCACTACCTACAAAGTATAAAGCAAAGTCGCTTCCCGCGTCTGTTTTTGTGCTTGTATGCTTAGATTTTTAAAACTACCCAACGGATTTAAGAGTTGTTTTTAATAGATAGAGTGATTTGAGAGGAAGGTTTATATCTATAATAACATCTATTAAACTAATCCGAATATAACGCGTTCAAAGCAGCGGGCAATAGCTAGTGCTATATATTTTTTTGTATTATGATAGCAGAGCATGTTGAAAACAACGATTTTTTATAACATGATTGTAAAATGTGATACGAGAAATAAAATAAAGTTGTGATAAAATTTTTACTAAAATTATTTGGTTATAACATTTTCCTTTATATCTTTTTTTACCTTTTTATAGTTTTTTTGTTGATTAACACAATTAGGTATCTTCGTTGGCTTGATGTTAATTTATCTTGATTTTTGTTAGTTTGTCTGTTTAATAATTTCTGGTTGATTGTCAGGGTATTTGAATGAATAATTGCTTATTTAATTTAACACTAGCTGTGACCCGCGGTTGAAACCGCGTAAGTCCGTATCCCGTAGGAATATCGGTATAAAAAGTGCCTATGTGTTATTTCAGTTGTCCAGCTATCTACGAAGCAAAATAGTATTATTATTCACCAATAGATGTCAGGAAAAAAACACGAACATGACATTTTCTAAAAAAAAGATTTTAGATTCCTAGCTAGATCGATTTATCGACCGAAACCCCCTGTATACTAAATTTCATGAAAATCGTTGGAGCCGATTCCGAGATTCCAATTATATATATATATATATATATATACAAGAATTGCTCGTTTAAAGGTATATATATTAGATACCTCCATCAATTTGATTGAATTATATTAATTAGACTAGCAGCTATTCTTAGTGCTTTCATCCGCGTAAGTCCGTATCCCGTAGGAATATCGGGATAAAAAGTTGCCTATATGTTGTTGCAGTTATCTAGCTGTCTACGTACCAAATTTTATTAAAATCGGTTGAGTAGTTTTTGCATGAAAGAGTAACAAACACATCCTCACAAACTTTCGCATTTATAACATTAGTAGGAATAGGATTATGAAAGAAAACTTTAAATTATATTCGAACTGCCAGCTGTTACAATAACAATTTTGTTTTGTTATAAACAGATATACAAATCAAGTATAGCGCAAGTAAAAAATCCAATGAAATAAAAATGTATTCAAAGCATTACTACTATAATTATGCTATCGGGTATTTAGTAACCAATCGCTATGGCGCTGGGTAAAAGATATTTGAACAATTTTGTTAAAAAGAGTGGATTAAGTTTCATTAGTGTAAGTCTTTAGTTCTAATCGTATTTGATTATGTTTCTAGACTCTGTATCTATCTAGATCTCTGTTATATATAGAGTATTTGATTATCATTTTCTTCCCCGGAGCTAGGGCAAAATGAAATTTATATAACTTACATCATTAGTGAGTACGAACATTACACGTGTAGCGGCTTATAAAAAATAATGTGATGTGCATTTGCGAGACGATATTATCAGGTCACCATGTTGCCGTGTTAATAGAAGCAGACTTTAGCCTTCCGTGTAATTGCAGATACTGTGATGAAATTGTTCTAGGTCGACCAGAATTTACACTGGTATATCATTACAATTAAAAAATGTACAATACACCTAGTTATTATGAATTGCTTTAGAAGGAAGTGATTAGTAAAGATGTAAGGATTTTAGTTTTATATGGGAAAACTCTGTTGGGGGAAGGTTAAATTGTACAGGTTTTCTGTGTTTCTATGTGATGGTGGGATCAATGATATTTAAACAATTTATATCGATAAATCATAAAAAATTCCGCTTAGCAAGAGTTTTTATTTGGTTAATTTTAGTTGAGAAAAAGCAAGTAAGCTCGATAAAATGATAGTATGTAGGTGATAGATATTTCGATTTTCCTGTAAAAACAACAATAAGAGAACATAGGTAACGTTCATATTGTAGTTTATGTAGGAACATCTATGGTTTTGATAGTTTTAGACTGAGAGCTAATCTAAAATAAAAATAATGACAATGCTACTTACCAAATTTCTAAATCTACTTAATACTTTCAAAAAGTACTGAAATATTGTTTTTATTTATAACCAACATAACGTTTTGAAGCAAAAAAAGCGCACGGACGGTAAGTTCGATGACAGAATATTCTGTTAATAATAAATCCAGTTATCCATCTTGCTGTTATTAGCGATAAAAACAACGAGAGAACAAATTAACTTTTTACAAGCCATTCGTTTTTTATTTTAAATTTATTTTACGAAACGTTCTCTTTACCTTACCTGATTTATAGAAATCCGTTTGATCAAGTGAAATACTGTATGTAATTACCATTTAAATGGTGATCACGCATAATTATCAGGTGGGCTTGAAAGCAGCCGCGGCCTAATGAGTAGACAAATGCAACTGTATTTAAGGGGTATAAAGCTGGCTGATATTAAAGTGAGCTGGTACACTTGAGCATACTAAAGCATGTGTACTAACTAGATATTTTCTTACCGTGGCTACCGAGTCCAATTAAGAGTTGGCTCTGTTTATGTCACCACCGCTCAGACTTGGTTATAAAATATCATACAAGCTGCGAGTTTTAGCTTGCATGAATGTTGTTTGATTTTTAATATATAAAAACATACCTCTATATTCATTATACACATATTTTTAATAAGGATGGAAAAGCTTTTCGATTACATGTATTGTGCAAGTATTTTTTTATGATGTAGAAAAATATATAATACATTTATTAAAATTAATCACACAGTATTTAACAGCATTTATACCAACACAAATAAAAGTTTAAAATTTAGCTTGCAATTGCGTATCTTTTTTTCTCTTTTCATCTCTCTTCCAAAACGTTACAAAATATCTATCGCTCTTTATTCATGTACTATAATATTTTTTCATGCAACTTGCAAGAAATATATAATACAGAACCAGTATACCTGTCTTTTTATACAAACTTTCCTTTTACATGAAAAGCACAATGTTTTGTAATCAAATAATGAAACACACTGATTTCAGTCTTCTGTATATATATATAGGTAACTATGAAGTATTTAATCTTTAAGAAATATACAGTGAAATCATTATTGTTTCATGATAAATGGAATATGTGCTTACGTGGAGGATAAATTTTGATTTATTAAATACAAATGTAACCATAAAGGAAAATTCTAAATAATACAATTTATATAAAAAAATACCTTGTATATGTCACGAATACGCTTCTGTAGTGCTTGTTATTCTCATTAAAAGTTAATCACCAAAGTTTAAAGTTTAACAAAACATTGAAATGTGACATTTATAAACAATTTAAATTAATAGTAAATGCCCACTGAAAAAATGCACACCTTTACCTACAACATGGCTGTTTATTGTATCAATTGGTATATCAAAATAGCAGCACGTGAAATTGATAATGATCTGGTTAACTTATAAATTAGAGGTTATATCAGAAATAGACCAGTTTCATTCTACAGTATTGAGAGGAAAGTGTGGTCTCGAAGTCCATTTAAATATATAAACGTAGCGGTTCCAAGCATTCAACATATCGTTTAATAAAACGTTGGAATAATTGGAAGGCGATGTAAAAACGATGTCCTTAGTAATAGCAAATACGATTTCCATATGGAAAGCAAACGAGCGACTGTGGTAGGCAAGACCATTGATTTATATTTTAAAAGCTCACTTCCGTTGCTGAATGTGCTCTTAACTGACTATTAAATCAGTCGATCTCATTGTAAATGCGAACTTTTGCCTCGACATTCCAACAGTTGATATTTAAAAGAACTGAAACTTTAAGAATAGAAAGGACAAGTTTGTAGATTTTTTCCTCTTTGTTATGTAATTGCTTAAGAATTATTTTATGCAAAATCATGAGGCAATTAAATTTTTAGCTCTTATCATTTTAGGATTTTAGGTTGAATGAAAATATTCATTACTTTGCTATAAAATAAGTGTTAATACCAATATTAATTTTAATGAAGACCTTTGTGATGTATCTATCTACATATAACGTTTGGTCTGCGAATGTTCATGGTTGTTGGTGAGTGCTTACCATCATGCGAACCACCAGCTCCGTTGCCCGCTATGACATTAAAAAAAGATGTTTTCCAACAATGTGGATGGCATTAGAGACCAGGATCTGATCTATATATTATGCAGATACGTATGTGTATACAATTATATTCTTATAGGATAATATTCTTAGTTATGCAAAAACATAAAATCTAAATGTGGTTCAAAATTAAACATTTCTGAACGTAATTAGAGAAGTTAAGTAATATAGTCTAAATAAAATAAAAACATTGTATGGTGCTGTACAAAATGTGTTAGCATAAAGAGCAAAGGTGTGGTATGCAACAAAAGGAGTTATGAAACAAAAAACAAACACGTTTCAGAGAAATGATAGGATTGCCAGGAATCAAGGCATCATTGTATAAAAAATCATATAGGACAAGTCAAGTTTTCAATCCGAAATTTGAACCTGCGGGATTTTATGTCTATATTACTAGTTACTACTTTTTGGATACTAAATCCATTGGTGATAAACAGCAACATAATTTTAGTTGGAAGCGAATATTGTTGAATACAGTGCAATTTCGATGTATAACAATTAAATATCAAATAATATGAAAAGTGTGAGTCGAACTCACAATGAATTAAAGAGATACTGTAAAAAAAATTGGTCACCCATCTTATTTACGACCGTGTCAGTCATTGCTTAGCCTAGATTCTTTATTGTTTTTTTGTCATCGCGGCAACAGGAATACAATAGCATAATTGAAAACTGTCTAACTATCATGATATACAGCCTGGTAGTATACGGATGTACACAGCCAAAAAACAGACGGACAGCGAAGTATTAGTAATAGGGTCCCATTTGACCTTTAGGTACGCAAGCTATTGATAAAAATAAATGATTATTGTTAACGAATCTTTTTAAAATAAATTATTGAGCCAACTAGATAAACTGTATAAAACAAATCAAAGAAGTTATTATGGTTTTTAAAATAAAGTTATTATTTATTATTTAAATACATAATATGACGGTTGATTATATCAATTAAAAGCGCCATAAGGACTCCATTATACCCTATATTCCAATCAGAGCTATATAACCAATTATCCAGATCTAGAAACGTAGGCACAATAGTAAAAATGTAGCTCGCTAGAAGATTGAAATATTAAAACATAAAGGTATCTAATAAAATGAATGTATTGCTTTTGTCTTAACTAAACCCACACTAATTATGCTAATTAGTGCTTTATATATTATTGTGTAACTTCTAGGGAGTTAAAAAAACTGAAATTATTATAAATTCAAATAATTTCACAGTCAATTTAATACAAACTATACGGTTCTTGATACTCATGCAATTTTCACGAAATCTGTGTTTATTTCTGCTCATATCCATAATACTTATGAATTTTTTGCAATGATTCCGCGTAAGCGTTCTAAAATGCACTTTACATGCATAAAGGGGGCATTATGCGAACATACTTTCGATCTCATATTGAAATTTACACTCAAGGTGGTAATTTTCCGCCACATGACGACATTAATAGCGGCAATACTGTGGTAAAACAATATTTTTAACAAAACACTATTTTGCATTCGGACAAACCGTTGTTTATTCCCCTTTATATTAGTTCGCATTGACATTTTGCGCAGGTGAAGCAACTAGAGTACAGAAATGAATGCTACCCTTAACTCCTTAAACAATTACACAACAAAAAGTGGTAAATGATAATTAAATTAACAATTTATCATTTTCTTTACAACGACACGCTTTTTACAAATTAAACACATGAATTTTAAATTTACATCTATAAATATTTTCCAATGAGCTGACTGGCGCACAATTAAGGACACAATTGCTCGTATCAGAGAATCGAAATTATAAACCGGTTTGTTTTTTCATAATTAATTGAAAACGCACGCTTGTCTTTGATCAATTCATAGACGATAAGGTATGTTAAATTTGCATTAGTCGTTCATTAAATAAGTAACGCGTGTAGTTAACGTAATACATAAATAATAATGAAGTCGTAAAAAGTTAAAAGCCATGGGTCAATAAATAAGAGAGAGGACCGAGCGCCAGAGTCAACGCCAGTCAATACATTCTAATCAGTGATTTATTGGCCCTAATCCTCAGCTCAGCACAAATAAGCTATCTTGTCGACTTAATGTTATATCAGCTCAGGCGTGAAACTCCCGCGCACCACTAAGTGGTCCTTCCAGTTTCCACTCGAAATATTTTAATAAGGCCTCACTGCTCACGCACCCAAATAAAAACATACACGCACTCACTGACACGAACGATCTCTTAAACTTCGTCTCCTTACAGCTTACTTTATTTATAATAGTAGCGACACTAAGACTCTACATTTTTGCTCTAAACGGTGTTAATTTATTGACCGTGGGCAGATAATATCACTTTTTTCTCCATTATTAAAGCGATTACACCAGAAATTATACGTCGAAGTCCAGTCCTAAGTGCTTGATCGAACTAAAAACAGGCCATAATAGGTCTTAAGTATTCACACTAAAAATCTTTTTCGTTCACACAAAAAAGTATCACTCAGTTATACCCTTCTTGACGAAATCGCCTTATGGGCTCGCTAATAAAAAGTGTTAAGTTATGAACAAGTTATGCCACTTGCATTAATTTCGATGCTTAACCTGATAAACAAATTATGGTATATTAAGTTAATAGCTTAATTTATAATTGAAAGTATTACGATGTGTTCATAAGACAGCTTTGTTACGATGCCTCTTAGCATATCTGGTTGCAATAAAGAACAAATTGTTTGAATGGAAATAATTACCGAGAATCGAAACAATCATAATATACATGAATTAAGTACCGAGTTTAGTTCTATTTCATTTCACTTTTATTTTATGAAATGTAATAACGGTTTTCTTATATTTTAATAAAGTCCTGCCAAGCTTAAGGTTTAACCTTTCACATTTTTGACATGTTATGAATATTTCAGATTAAGTGCTGAGACACTGATAAACTACTATTTAATCAGATTACTCAATATTATTCAAAGAAAGAAATAATAAGTACATACATACGCAAAATAAAATAACAGACAATTTTCAATATCGAATATTGGAAAGCTTCTCCTACTTCATTGTATTGTATAAGAAATATAGCTGTTGATATAATATCGCTTATTCATTAATATTTATTTATATAAAAAAGTAAAAACCTACGTAGAATATGTCAATCATTAAAAAAAACAAACTCGTGAATTGATATGATATATACATACATAAAATAAATTAAAGATAAAATGTTTCACACAACTCCAACAGACTTTTTTGTAAGTGATGCATAAATAGATATCTATAAAATTAAAGAAGAACATTCTAAATATAAATTTAATTAAAAAATTCACACATATAGATAAGAATACTGAATTAATATTAAAACACCAGTTGCGGTCCTCCCGGGACGACTTTTCTTGTAATTATCATCCTAATTAATGCGTAGACAAATCTAACAAAAAAAAACAAATCAAACCAGTCGTCTTGAGCTACAAGTGATGAAACTAACACGACTTACATCACAATAAACAATTTTGAATTTGACTTTCTCTGAGATATAGCTAGATGTATAAAATATGATATAACATATTCCTTTATATCTATCATCCACAGAATCTAAGTAAGGAAAGTAATCTTAAAATTAAGCTATACCATAGAATTGTCTGTAGCATTTGTGTTTTTGTAGTTCCAGTGTCGCCATCGTCATCAGGAGGTGGATCTGGCACGTCGCTGTACCCTGGGGCGGCGTCTCACCCCCTCTCCTCACTGTTGTCCCAGCAGAGGTTGTTGGAGCTATCACGCTTCGGGCTCAGGCACTATGACATCGCACACCATGTGCTGTCTCAGCAAGGTGCTGTTACCAAGCTTCTTGGTGAGCTTTTTTTTTGTGTTTTCATCCGCTATGTGCACTTAATGATTTATTTAAATTTGCAAGTCACATCACAGAAAAGAAACATTAATATGATAGGCCAGAGACGTAAACTTTATAGTATAAATTATAATTTAATTAAAATACAATCATCTCACACCTCGCATACATTATTTTTTCACATTTTTAGGATATCATTTTTAGTTTTCAAATATTCCTATGATTAATATTGGGAAAATTTACACCCATTATCAAATTCCTAATATTTTGGCTTTCTGTAAATATTTGCAAGTAAAGTCGGGCTAAATTTACGTTATAGTAATATATATTTACATGTTATGAAAGGAAGTTAAAAGAATTTTCTTAATAGACTTAGAATGAGTTATGTTCTGCAATAGAGTCAAATGTGTAAGAGATTTTATAATAACCGTGATTGTCTTCCACGGATATTTGTATTCGGTTTCTATATCATTACATTGCTATACCAGTGTATTTGCCAGTAGCACTCAAAGCAGTAAAATTCATAAACAAATGTCGTAAAAAGTATGTTAAATCACATTAATTGTAAGCATGCAGCAGAAAGCTGTTAAACGCTCGAAGCCAGATAATAATTGATAAAGCGAAGTTCTGCCTACTGGGTATCGTATCCACTGCAATTAACGCACTTGATATTTATAGCGATCTTCGGCACTGTATTGATTTATACAACTGATATTTAGCAAGCCTCGTAGTCCACCATAACTCGCAAGTAAGTTATTTGCGATAATTACTTAACCCTTGCCTAGAATGATCAATATGGTGTAATAGACCGATGCCATAATGAGCTAGGGTTTCCCGCGTTGTCAATTTATTTGCTTATTGGATTTTAATCAAAACCTTCGATTTGGATCTTGGTATATAATATGATCGGTCAAAACAAAAATAAATTACAAATATTCATCGATTAGTATAAATATTTTGGACTAAACAAGACCAGATAAAGACCTGTTATTAAGAAAACTGCATTCAGATCAGAGATACGCGTGTTAAATGACTATCGGTGATTTGTCGAAAGCGACTCAGTTCAGGACTGTGTTTAGTTGTGTCCTAATGATAGGTCTGCGGCAAAAATCTCAATTGAAATAAATCAACGATAAGCAATCGGCTGTTGCCGACGAGAGCTGCTATTGACGAAAGCTTAGATCCTAATCGATTCATAAAACTTGCATAGTGTTAATTATAAGTTTTATAAGCCACCGCGCTGCGGACATATGCCGAGGACCGCCGCGAGCGCATACGATTCTAATCTGCATTCGATATCAGAACTATATCAATCTTTCAGATATTATAAATTATTAGCTGCAATTCGTTTCCTTTATAATTAATGTAAACGTCAATTTTCATATTGCGCTTGATACATTCTCAGATGCCGGTAAGTCATTCGCCTAATCTTTTAGCAATATCGACATGATTCAAGGAAGCAGAACGCAATTAAAAACCTTCTATTCGTTGCATTATTCCTTACGTGACATTGCAACGGACACCAGATTGATGGTGTAACTTTAATTTTACTAGTACTTAGTTATTACACTGGTATACTATAGAATTAAAACACATGCTCACTTTGTGTTTGCGCAAGAGTCGTGAAAGGACGATTTCAAACGCATTGGCGCGTACGATATTATACACTTATAAATTATAATCAAGTGCACTGAGCGGTATCTTTCAAATTTAATAAATATGTGAGTATCATTGAAAGATAACATGTTATTCGTATAAATCGACACAAAAGTTTGAGTCTTAAGTAAGAAAGAATATTATCAAGTGTTTCTTTAATTCATGATAATTACAAGCATATAAAATAGTTTCTTTTTATATGCAACATTAAAGTAAGATTCAAAATGCTAGGAAATAAAGGGTATATTGTTAATCTTTGATTTTTTGTAATAATAAAACCAACAAAGCGTGTGATTACGATGGTTCTTCATAATTCAAAGGCTTCTAATTGTTCCTTGTTACTTGCGACGCTATAAATCAACCGCATTGTATACATTTTGCTTTTAATTTCTGTCAATATAAACAAGCCCGTCACGTTATTACTGTGATAAAATTATATGTAGTCGAGTGTATTGTCAATCAATTTTCGCCCGTGGTAATTTCGTAAAGTCACGTGTCAGTTTCCCACGGAAGCCTAGCTATGATCCGCCCAGGGCCGTCATGTAAAACCACTTATGTATTTAACATAGGAACATAGCTTTAGTTTAAAAGTCATTATCTAGCTCAAATAACTCTCCCACTAAGTGCTTGGAAATGGGCACGCATAAGTAACAATATTGTAATTTCTAATTAAATAGCCATAAGCTATATCACGTAAAAGGGGATATTTATACATGTCTTATTTCAAATATCTTTTACTTACAACACACTGCACAAAACATAATGTATAGCTAAGTGTTGCTTATTTCTGCCATATAAATAATGTTTTTTTATAATAAGTACATAGCAAAATGACTTTATGCATAAACCCGGCTAGTCTCTGTCTCTCTCTGATTCACTGCACAATTGGACCACTTAAAAAAGTATTTATGATTACAAGAACGAAATCACTGTGTGTACAATTTCATAGCAGGCTGGTCATTTTATTCCAATATACTAAAATTTGGAAGAAGTTAATGATACCTACTATAGAAGATAGTCCGCGGGTCGCCGCAGCGCGTAATGAAACCGTATTTAAGCTTTGCTCCTATAATCAAAATTGAATTACCAACGTTGACATTCTTTCTACACAATATATTTTCTTTTTCTGCTCCAATTCCCGGTTAATTTGAATTTTTAATGTTCTCCGTGCCGGAATTTTAAGTTTTGTATTTCGTGGTAATAATGGGTTTGTGAAGCCTTTAGTTTCTTCTAGGATTTTTTAAGTAATCTAATCGAAACGACAGAAAATTATGTTTAAGCTATATTATGTTGTTATAAATGAAAAACCTTTGTATGGAATTTTACAATTTATTAATTTTTGATAACGCGTTTTTTTTTTTTGCCTTAAGCAGTTTCAATCATATTTTGAAGAGAAGTATTAACAGTATCATACAGTAGTTTTACTGAAGAATATAAAAGTAAGTTATATATTTTTGAGATGATTTTTGAAATAGTTGCCGTTAAATCCAATATTCCATTGTATTTTTATTGTTTTCATTCTCAGGTAGGTTAAAATCTGATGAAAGTTTATAAATACATTAACAGTTACGATTACGATTAACTATTTAAAATAAAATAAGATAAATATTACTTAAATATATTTTAAAATTTAAGTCCTCAAACAGAAATGTGTTTACATGCAAGTTTACAAAATTTTTTAAGTTTTTTATCTACATCAGTCCTATTTTACGCTAAACCCAAAAAAATGAAATATCAGAATTATAAAAGAATTTCCGATTACTCAGTTAACTAACCTAAAAACTAAACAATGGATCCTCAAACAATCAGAATTTTCGATGTGAGTAAATCGAAGTGGAATTAAATAATAGCAATATATTTTTTCCAAATTCATTAACAAGCTTCTGAAGGAGCGACCGCTATTTAACATGTAGGACAAAAAAATCCATCAATCACCGAATCAGGCATCGTTAGCACACGCGTTGCATTTAGTTTTATAAACCAGCGCTATCCACACCACTTTGCTGTTAAAGATTTTGATCTATTAACTCGATGACGCAGCACTTCCCGGACGGTTAGCGCCAGCCAATATAAAGACCCACTTTTTAATACAAATTTAATCAACAGAATTCGAACCTTTCTGCGCCGCTTAAAAGATCTTGTTTCTCTTTGTAGACGCACCGTGTAATGACTTTAAGCGCCCATAAATGACTGTTGTATGGAAATTTATTAACTGATGTTTTGGACACGTATTGTACCCATCCTCTTTGCTTGAAATGATTAATTAGTCACTCTTGTTTGTCAAAATACGCAAAAATACTTCAAGATGTTCAATGTAATAAATATATGTTTTATAGCTGCAGTTTACGTTATTGTTTAGATTAATCGTCGTACCTTTAAAATTTAGATGAATATCTTCATAAAATTGTTTAACTGACCGTTACATTATTTGCACCTTAAAAGAGCACCATTACCATTACTATAATCAATGAATTTCTGTAATTGTTAAGTAGTATTACACATAGGAGCGCACTGATGCCTACAACGTTAAAAAGCACGTTAAGAAACACGTAAAAGCACGTTAGAATTACGCTCGTGAGTTTCACTCAATATGAACAATTTGAGAGGTAGCACAATCCTCTAGTGCCTAGGCAACGTTGGGTAATTGGCTCTCGTCATGCGATTACGTTTCTAGCCGATTTAATTACCGCGAAATGATCAGTGTGCCGGCCTCCTGCAATTTACCTATCAATCAAAAAGCGTGTACTGGCGGGAGGTGAACAAAACTGCGCTATAGGTTTTCAATCATTCTTGCAAAGTACAGTGTACAGTGAAAGGCAATGTCGAATCTCGAGTATGGAGTAAGGAAATATAGGTGCGCTGGAGGCTTCGCATTGCAAGCGTTGCGCGCTCAGTTCCAATTTCGTTTGCAAATTATGTACCTACATATTGGCTTATATGTATTTCTTTATTTAAATTACTTAAAAGAAATAAATAGTTTGTTTATTTCATCATATATACATATAAATATTCATATACATATTATGCTTATAAAAGGACGATCAGTTCTTGGTATCGTAATGGTGACGTAGTTCCAAGTTCCTACATTTTATATCACATGTATTATCTTATACATAAATCACACCTGAATCATATAGCTAGTTAAATATTATAAAGATTCTGAATATAGTGGAACGGTCATTATCATACCGCGCAATCCTCGCGTATGTATTAACAAAACATTAAACACTATTTTTGCAAAACTATACCTACCATTATTGTTATTACTGAGAATAATAGTGGTTGTTACTTATTATAGCTGTCTGTATTGGATTAATGTAATGGGCCCTAATATGGTTGGCGTAGCCGCTACGTGTAAACTCGACCTGTGACTTTTTACGCCGCAGAACCCTTTTCGGCGTTAAGCTTTACTTTTATCAAGACATAAAGACCCGTATGAATTTATCTTGAATGGCGTTGACAAAAATGAGAATATAAATAATGCGATGAATAATTCAGCGTGATCGGTATGGAGGGCCGTTGTTCGGAAGGAATAAAAACAGTTCGCGCGGCCGCCTGCCGGAATGCAGCGTCTGATACCTTTTTATGTAATTGTCTCGGAGCACGCACTCATCCATTATCTAACTGATTTAGGAATTACAGAATTCAATAATTTTTTACCTAGTCCTCTGAGTTGAAGGTAATTTATTGTGAATTTAAGATAGGAATTGCGGTTTTTCTCACGATCTCGAGGCGTTCAAAAGGAAATTTAGTAATTACGTGCATATTTGGAAAATATTAATTTATGCTATATGATACTGACATGAAATTAATTTAGAATATTTAATAATTATACCAGTATCTTTAAAAATGCGATTTACATAAATCAAGTAGATATTTTGTGCCATCGCGGTTTCGTTATTATGATATTAACTGTCTCTCATTAAAGTTGTTGAAAAATTCGATCAGCAATCTCTAACGAGTAACGATCATTGAAATATCTAGTCATAAAATTATGAATTCTTATCTCGAAATGTCCGCTTCATTTTGCCGATGTCATTGCTTCTGTAATTAATACTAATTTGCAGTTTCCATTGTTATTCTGCACAGTCCAGCTGATTATTGGTTTTTTAGAAGAAAGCGTCCACCTTCCTTTTGTATGCAATAAAGCGAACATAGAAACAATTTTAAAGTTGCAATATATGCTCTGAGTTTATTGTGGTAAGCTCTAAGTTTGTTTAATTTAAAAAACAAATGATCGCTGGGCATGCTATTGCGACAAGCAATCTGCGTTTACTCACGTTTAGCTCTCAATGAAATTGCATCAATCGGCATCGGGTCGCTTTTATTGGTATTTTTATAATAGACTTTAATTCGATTTTGATTTTTTCTCCGAACTCTTCAGGTGTCACTTTTTCATTTAATACTTTTTAAAATTACTAACAATGCTTCGTGCTGGCAGTCGGAAGTTAACAATGACCATAATGATAACGTTTTTATATATACACAAATAATGTTAAACGTTCTAATCGTTTTCTTATAATTTTCTGAGCCACGGTGCATTTGTTGCTAATATTTTCATTTGTTTATTGTATAAACATATAAATTAATTATTGTTAATTAATATAAATTCCTAAATAGCTACATAGAAAACTCGACGGACACTTAAAAAATGTCGGTGTTATACATTTAGCCAATGTATATATCTTTCTAGTTAGATTCTAGTTTACTTTAACCTATTATTATATTTCTATAGGTACGCTTCGACCTCCAGGCTTGATAGGTGGAAGCAAGCCAAAAGTAGCGACGCCCGCCGTGGTTTCCAAGATAGAACAATACAAACGTGAAAATCCAACAATTTTCGCGTGGGAGATACGCGAGCGGCTGATTTCTGAAGGTAAACACACAATGACCTCTAGAAATTAATAGCAGGAGATTTTGTATAAGTCAGGAGCTAAAACGTTCCCCACTTTGAGAGTATCATGAGTGCCTTGAGCGGTCACGATGCGACCGCGCCGGTATCCGCGCATTCAGTCGTTCCTGCAACTTAGCGCGCCCTTTCTTGCGACAACAAAGGCCGTAATTTAAACAATTTTACTCATAAACTTGTTACAGTTTTCTTATACAGTAAAGATTTTGGAATCTTATGAGTTTTAAAAATAAAAAGCATACAATGTACACTCAGCGGTCAATGAAGAAACGATGTGGTCATTGAAAAATACATACAATGTAATTCACATTAATCAAAAATTTGTCTAAAAGATTATGTAATATGAAATATATGTTTGTTTGATAGTTGTCATTAATTATTAATCAAACAAAAATATCATTGTAAAGTAGCCCAATTACCTTTGTTTAGAAAATTAATAGTACATACATGTAGTAAAAAGAAAGGATCCCTACCATACATATGTTTAATACCTCGTATAGTTACCATATCCTTGGTACAGTACCCCCAGGGGTCCGGGGTTCAATTCAAGTTGGGGACGAAGAAAAAAAATGTATCGGCAGAGGACACAGAAGGTTGAGCACCTACTTGTCCGTAAGAAAAGTCGATCAGTGAAACAGATGCATAATGCATCTGCCCCATACCCCACAGGGGGACACGGGACTTCACTTACTCGTATGGAATTTAAACTAATTGCTTAAGTTTTTTACATTTCTTTCTGATAATTGGCACTAGCGTCGTAAATTGTCCAACCAATTACGCTAGATCAATACTGGGAACGAATTTGTAGGCATATAAAATACATTTGTCCAAATTAGAACAAGAGTTTTAAACTATTAGTGCTGTAGAAGTTTTTATAACCATACCAAAGCCATTTTTAGTGCGTAATACCGGTGTCCCGTGAGCCTCTCGAATTACGAAGCGTGTTGTGCTTGCGTGTTCGCTTCTTATTTTAATATTTAATAATGATAATATTAATCTTTGTTTTGAAAAATACAATACGACACAGCAATAAATTAGCGAAATTTGTCTCACCATACCTAATCATTAAAGTATAGCTGTTCATTGTAATTAATATTTTTATTTGTTGTGTAAATTTATTAAAGAGGAAATATTTCTTTTCATGCATGTAAGTTTTAATGCTTTCACAGCTTAGTAAGAGCATCTTCACTGATTGACAAAGGCTATAAATGTACAATGGGCGAAGCCGGGGCAGGCCGCTTGTCATTTATATATAAATAAAAGTCCAGAGTTACCTAAACAACTTATATAATAAGGTTAATAGTCTGCGATTTAGGTAGACGATAATCACTGAAATCCAATTATGAAAATGCTTGTTAAATGAACTTTAGGTATCGTGTCAATACGTTTGGGAGGTCAGTTGGTAAAGCCAATAAAATGCTTACCCGAATATAGTCTAATAGCTTCAGCGATGGCCTCCGGCTTACCGAAACGGATATCGTGTAATATGAGGAGGCTTTGTATTAACTGCTCCTAGATTAAAAAAAATAGACCGTAAAGCAAGTAAAGCGCGACGAGTATAACAACAGAGTAATTAAGAAAGAATTTGGTTTGTAAATGAAGTATCTAGCTTCATCTGTTTTTAGTTTCTTATTGTAAAAAGCAATCACTGTATAATCAAATATGTTTACAGACATAAACAAAATGCTATGTGATCGGGAAATAAACATTATTTAGTATAAGAATAAATTAGGCGTTTCCATATATAGGCATTTTGTTGGCTTTTAATGATAATCTTAATATCTTTCGGTAATTACACGCATTATAACACGTATTTCTCACAGCAATGAACTTATATACAGGAGCAAGTAAATTAATATGAAAACGTTCTTAACATTAAATAAAGTTCTTAGTTAATTTCTAAAATGTAAAAAGGGTTGAAAAAGTTCCGGATGTCTGTATGGGTGGATGTGGCACGACCACGGCTGTAGACATGCATTTATCGAGACTATTATTATAAAAACACATGCTCCAGAATTACATCACGCAATTTCCTATATCTTAAAAATAGCTTTGACAAGATGCCGTTGAATTATTATATATATTATCTGTTATTTAAGAAAGACCAAAATGAAAGTGAATTGAGTTATATATGTATTTTTTTCTTGAAACTGATGACATAGATTTTTTTAACTTAATGAATGGCTACAATTTTGAAATTATTTTCGTGCTATAATGTGCAAGTTCTCGATCAACGTCCGAAAAATTCGAAAGCAAGACAAGAGATTATCTTTAAGATATATTTGTATGTAGAGACGAAATTACAAAATTCATCGTTCATACCAGTTCATAAGAAAAAAGAGCATTGTTAAAAGTAAACGAAAAGTCAAAGCCATTTGTATTTGAACGCATAATGGGCGTCTTAAGGTTTGAGGCCAACGAGCCAATTGCGATAATTGCCCTCAAAGACACATTCTGCAGTAAAGCCGAATAATGTTAGCTGAGAAAGAACATAAATGATTTAATGTGTATCATTCGGATCAAAATCTTATTGGAAACTATTAAGGCTTACAATGCTTTAATGGAGCATGTTAATAAAGAAGTCTGTGTAGGGCTGAATTACTTCGCCATTACATTTTCTCTAGAATACAGCGCATGCGATCGCCTATAGAACGGGTTTCGCTTATGAGACCGTTTCTGGTTTACGATATCATTCGATACCGGATTAGGAGACGATAGCGTTCTTGATGGAAAACAGTGTGCTAAACTGA
Source organism: Zerene cesonia (assembly GCF_012273895.1). Lineage (NCBI taxonomy): Eukaryota > Metazoa > Arthropoda > Insecta > Lepidoptera > Pieridae > Zerene > Zerene cesonia. The sequence continues at coordinate 6,054,211 of NC_052118.1, read as the reverse complement.
TATGTAACCTTGGAATCCTTAGGTGATAGCATTTTGTTGCAGTTACATTAATATGATGACGACTGGTTAGATTTACGCAATGAATTCAATTTAACACCTTATTCTATAGACATCGTAGTTTTTATTTATATATTACGACTATAGCTTCACACTCAATTACCTTTTATTGCAGCTTTTTATTAAACCATTTGTTTAATGTTGTCCGTTGAAAGAAAAAGTATGTGAAAAGCTTTTATGTGCTCAATTCAGAACAATATTGTTCCATTGGTCTATGTGGGTAATTCTAAGAATAAATTCTATATATTTGTTAATGAGTAAATTTATAGTCAACCAATAAAATGGAATATAAGCTTAATATCATTAAAAATAAGTTTCTACTCTATTTGGCCGTTCTGAATGTGTTCTTATGCGTTGCGTTTGTAAGAATTATTACTTATTATGAAACGGCAAAGTTTGCTACATTTTTTACTTTTATCATTGACATTATCGTCATTTGTTGAAATGTGTTTAAAATAATTGCTCCATCGCAGTGCGCACCCATGCTTACGTTGTATACGAAAATTGCACGCAATTTTCTGTCCGTTGTTCGTAAATGCTCACATATTTGCTGTAATTAGTGAATACAGCTTTTATTTTATTTTAAAAATACTCATAATACAGTTAGCTTTGTTGGTTGGATTCCGGGAGGCATTCAGTATTTTTTTTCGTTATGGCGCACATATTATCGCTCGTAGCTTGACTGTATTTATGATTGATTCTATTAGATCGAACGATGGTTTCGGTTTATCAAAGCGTGTTGACCGGACTGGACCTCCTGCTGACGAGGGAGCCTCAAGATTCATATCATTGTTAACTAAAAATTTATCAGACACGACTTAAAATAACCTTTACGTTAATGGAGAAAAATGTTAATCATTATATAAAAATTGTAAATAACACGTAATGTGACTAAAATCTAAAAGCCATTTGGTTTTATTAATTTTCGATAAAGGTGTCCGTCCTAATTGGATTCAATTAATATAATTTGTTTAGAATGCGTTCCGGTGTTTTAATGAGAATATTGCTAATAAAATTGTACGCACTTAAAATGAGGTAATTTGGAGAAAAATATTTGCTTACAGCATTTAACCGTCTATTTGATATAAGGTCTATGGTACATTAAAAACTGGGCAATGTTAATAGAATTTAAATCAAATTTATTACAAAATGATCACGTTCACAATAGCACGGCTTTGTAAAGAGACGCGTGCCTAACTGACGGCGAGCTTATGAAATTGACCAAATTGATTAGGTTTCTTAACTGAATAGCGGCATACTTTCAATACCGATCGATATTACATTCTATGCGAACAAAAAATAATCAGTAATAATAGTTATTGATAACAGGCAACTGCTTGCGATTTTGTTTGCGTGGAATTGGGTTGGCATACTTTCTAAGGTTCCATATAGCCTCTCTTTTTATTTGAATATATACAATTATTATTTTTATCAATTAATTCCACTCTTCGTTTTATATCTACTTTAGAGTCGAGTTGAATATATCCAACAATACTTATTTATACGCGATGTTTTGGAGTTTTAATGTGGGAGTCAAGTATGCTTCAGCACGAATTGGGCAAGCTCGAACCGGGGAAGGTACCATATCCGCACAGATTATTGTCGTGAAAAAGTAGCATGCGAATGATACTTTGTTTTGTACTACGAGTGGGGAAGCCGGAGCCTGCTTCCTTTTCCTAACCCTTCCTGGTCCATTCCTTATTTCATGTCGTCAATCCTTTTTTTATCTCTTATTGTTTAAAAGCAGGCAACGCAACGAATGCGTTCTTTACTCATATACGAATGGTGCAAAAACCACCACTTTAGTTGTCCTCTATAACAACAACAAATAAGATTGTGATTTGGCAAGTTCTTTTAACACATTTATATAAATTTTCGAATTTTCTATATCCTTAAAGTTATACACGGTATACATACAGTTTTTTTCTGCAAATGCTTATAGAAGTTTCGCCTTTTATCAATTAACGCGGATACTCCTTCGCTATAATAAATAAAAACGAGCCATTAACTCAAAACTTACGTCGATTTAGGTTGGAATCGCAAAGTGAAACACCAAACATAAAGTCATAAAATTCAATACTATAATGAACTCGTGATCACAATAATGACAATTAATGATATTTTTAATATAAAATAATGTCATCGAAATATGAAAAATACGTTTGTTGTACAAATTTTAAGAAGAGAAATAATATAGCAATAATTTATTTGAGTATAGTTAGTGAAGGAGCCTTATGGGTTAAAGGCGTCGGCATGCTATTATTATAGCTCGCGAGTTTGAAAGCTGGCGATCTCGTAAATTGGGTTCATTATTTACGAGTTAGTGTATAATGTTTTATTTGCTATAGTACTATTGATCTGTAATTGCTTTTCGTTTGCTATTAATCTGCCATAAAACTAGTCCAGGAGTTCCATTTATCTAAATAAAATTGAAAAGGAAGATATATTGAATACGGTGGTATTGTGCCTATTTTGAGTCAAAACATTTTGTAATTTAATTTTAACTATTTTAATTACTGAAAAAATATACTCGATAATATGTTTATATTACAATAATAAACATATAATACCTATTTCCTTGGTTTACTTGAAAGAAATTGGTGTTAAAAACAATAGTTTGTTGCTTTCTAGTAATTATCAAGATAATATATGGAGATGATAAAATTTATTATTAAAATAGTATGCAGCAACTTATACGACGTTTAGAACTTTTGTACTTTTAATTAAATAAGCATTGTAATTTTTCAATATTAAAATTATTCTCCATATCTTTGCTTCTTCATCTTATTTTTCTTTTACTCCTGAAAAATATTAAACAATACAGAATTACGAGTAGTCAATAAACAAACACAACGTGAACGAGAATGTGAACGAAGAATGTACATTTTATACAAACCAAATATTAAAATTACTAACCAATTCTAATGTTGAAAAGACGGTATTGTTGCACAGATAACATATAACCGTCATAAACTCAGCTTTCTAATCTATGGTACGGTTTCGTTAATTGTTGTAGTGTTCGAGACCGCGCTTATCAAAACATAGCGGCTCATCGACAGCGTCTAAATTTTAATAAGGAGCCCACTACCGCCTTTGTTAATAATGACGTGGCAATTTTGGACAATAGCTTGCGCAACTTATCAACTGAATCGATATCGGTTTATGAGGCGTTACGAGCCGCTCTAGCTACTGACCAAATTTTGATTAATTGCATTCTTATGCTTTAAAGTTGCATTCCCGAATCGAATTATTAAATATCGCTGATTTATTAGCGATCTTTATTTTACGATATTTCGTGAATCAGCATTTTTCACATACATTGTTAACTTTTTGTTTTTAATTTTAAATGGTGCTAATTGTTCCTGCGCTATTTCGATTAAAACTGTGTGGTACAATACCTTTATTGATATTAACAACTTAAATATCAGAATTGCGTCTTTGTCAGTTTTACTATTTTTATGTAACCATTTTAATGGTCACTTATCTACACCATTTCTCTTAGTGTGTTTAGAAAAACAATCATATTATTGTTAAAATGCTAAAGTTAAAGTCATCCTAACAAGCTTACTAAAGCTGTGGCTTGTAAATGGAGCCCAATTTTTTTACACCACTTTTTTGACATTTACTAACAAGGTCTCGCCTTGTCCGTCCACATTGTATTGAGGAAATAAATCAAATCCACATAGCTTCTAATAAACCGATACATTTATTGATTTGTTACAGCATCAAATTGGTTCCCAGCAGTGCATCAAACGCGATGTTGCCTGTCATAGCACGAATTACAGTTTGAATTATACGCATCCACGTTTATTATAATTTCTTAACATTTTAACGTTAACGTAAAATTTGATGTTTAGAGAAAATTGGTATAGCCATTTAGGTATATGCAGCTCAGAGTAGTCATAAACAATACAGAGGCATTTTTAATATTAATTGTTGTCTATTAAATTATGTTATTAGCAGCGCACTACGAATATGTGCTGTTTCCTGTTTAACGTCAAACGTGTTACAAAGGCAATAAATCATGCTGGCACATTTGTTAATTTGCTTGTTCATTGCTAATTGAAACAGGGAAGTGGGTGCGTAACGTAACATTTATCGCAACGCTGTGGAACCCCCGCTGGTGCGGACACCTTTTTACTTGGTCATCACCGCGGGTGCCACTTGATTGCCTCCGATCTCATCGTTTTATGTTCTCCATAAAGCCAACAATAATTCATTTAGACGACGTGACGCCACTCATTCGTTAACTGGTTCTACTCGCTCATCACGAACGTGATTTTTGAATATTAGATGTACGCAATTGATGTGATTGTATTTAATTCTACTAGCTCTGCGGCGAGAAAGATACATAGTAAATTAAATGTATATAGTAGTTATGTTTGATTTACTTTCGTATGATATCAATGATGAGCATAATTTCTCTTATGTTTGTGAGTTGATAAGAGTTCCAAATGACAGAATTAAATATATCATTTCGCTTTACTTATCCGTCGAAAATATAATTTTAGTGGTTGCCAAATTATTTTATTTAAAATATTTATATTTCTCTATATGTATTGGGTAATTTTAATGATTATATTACAGATTTGATTGTGATCTTAATGTCTAAGAATATGATCCAGTCCTTGCTTTTTCGTATACAATTTATCTTTTGTTTATTAATATATCCATACGTTGAAGTTGCGAATTATTTTTTGATATTCAAAATAATAATCTAAAATATACTTCTTTGCTATATTCATTGATATATGATCGAATAAGTTTCGATATTACATTACATGCGTGATTTAATTTCTTTCAACTTTTAGTATTGAAAAAACAACTAGAATTTACTTTGAAAAATATGTTCTTTAAAAATAGTGGACATTCATATAAAAAAATAATCTGAGTCTTTAGGTACATATTCATTAAAATTCAAAATTACCACAGGCCTCCGCGGTCATATAACTGCAATAAAACCCTTTGATAACAAATCAGAACTATAGTAAGCCTTGGCGTAGAAATGAGGTACTTAAAAATGTTAGCCTAACTTTTACTTCGACCATAATGGCCCTAATCAAATTTATCAGAGAGTCGGCTCGAATAAAACAAATAAATTCATTCCGAACCATTAGGCACGAGATTCGATTGTTAATGTCTCAATTTAGAAGCGGACGTAAATCTTCAAAGGCGTGACAATTACTGTTACTTTCCGGCAATACAAACAAAAAGGTTTTCCGTCAATTATCGATAAATTAACCCGATTAAACACTATGGTAGACGGCGCCGGAGCGCCTTATCTTTGGACATGCCACGCTTTTAGGCAGGTAACAACTTACAATACTCTTCATTTTTGGAGTCGATTAGCTTTTTATTAGAATTTCGTGTGAACAAAATTACTCAGACATTAACCACAAACGACTCTCGCAAATATTGTGATGTACGATGATTATAGTCGAGTAACCATTCATTACGATACTTTGAAAGGATATCATCTTCTCGTTATTTAAAGTATCTTAACTTTAAATAGAAGCGGAGCCCATTGTGACTAATCATGATTAAACGACTTTAGACAAATTGCGGGGCCGTGACTAGGCATTTAGGATCCGAGTTTGATCCCAAATCATTAAAAGAACAATTATAGATATCGAGTTCCCACCTGCAACTTGTTGGCGGATAATGATCTCATTCAAAACAAACACTTAACCAATAGACTTTACATGATATCCTAAAAAGAGAAGATCGTTCTAGATAATAACGAATTACTTATTATATCTATAACAATATTTTCAATAATTTTATTAATTTGTACAAAGTGATGATAGCGATGTCGTTCGCTTTCACTTAACATAAAGTTCTTTGTACCCACCCATCACTATTCCATTTCTTTGCGAAATTCCAAATATAAAATCGAAAGTATATAAAATTTGCCTCGTTCGATTTCGATGTTACAGAAACATGTGAAAAAATGCATAAGTATTAAATAACATTCTGCAAATTTATTGATATTGCGATTATTCAACTCTGCCCTTTTTGTTAAAATTATATCGCATTAAATGGAGATTATGTTACACTTTAGCGTGTTAACTTTTACTGGTAATTAAAAACTGACTTTATTGGTGTTTTTATAACACAAATGCAGGAAACGAAACGGGTATGCAGTTGACGGTAGGCCATATAATCTAATGTTGAAACAAAATCCAGTGAGGCAACACTATAAAGGTGTGAAATTTATAAACTAGAGCGATTTAAATGCCGAATCGACAAGAAAAACTAAATTTCTTGTTTTCCGAAATTTCTCATTAAAATACCTATTTATTGACAACAGCGCCCACCTAGCTTTTATTATCGATAAATAGATGCCTTGTTACGGAACAAAAAGCAATTTAACCGTTTTGTTAAAGATCATACAAGTTTTTTGTTTACCGTCCATGAACAACGAACTATATTAATATCGGCTACGCGTTGTTGAGCTCTCACAGAATGTTACAAGACATTCAATGTTTTGTTTTCTTTTTCTTACAAAACGATGGTGCCGGTATAATTGAAGATTTCGGCTGGTGAATGATGACTGGTGACCAAGAGGTATTTCTCAGCCATATCAAGCCATCGATTTAAAGAATTTTCTATGGAGGCATCAGCTTAATGCGCCGATTACGAAGTCAACAAATTGTATGGAGGGCAGTTTTTGTGTTTTCGACGTGCTAACAATAAGCGGAGGCGCGCAACTGATCATTACCATTATGCTATATAAGGCTTTGTGTTTTGAGTAAATTATAACAGGTAGGCTTTGTGTTTTATTTGATGCAGCTTCATGTCGACGTGTCGGGAGCCGCAGACAATAGGGCTTCATTACTAACCGTGACCATATTAAATCTATCTTGTGTAGCTACGTAGTGACAAGATTTTATAAGACGTGTATGAATGTCGGCAATCGTATATTTCTGTATAATATTTTGAGACTATGGCTTTTGTATGCTGATTAATATCGAAACTTGTAATTATGTAATATGTGTAAAGCCTATATATTGTAATAAGAACTCACCATGTAGCTTGTGTGGTATAAACGAAAAAATCGGCGTCGAGATAACCTTTGAATTGACAATTCATTACGAGTGTATTATTGGACATGATTCGTAACTAACATTTCAGAAATAATTAGTAATAACGATCTGTTTATAGCAAAGCGGCTTTGAATGCAGGAATAAAACGTGTATAAGTAAAGAGTGTTCATTAAGCAATTATACTCAATTGTTCCTTGGTATAATTGTCAGACGTAGAAACGACAAGTTTGAATAGTAATCAGTGAACGGAATATGTCTATTTTGTGTAAATACAGGTAAATTGCTTTACCTTTGCGACATTTTAAGTAATTGAAGTAAACGGCGTATTTATGATATTGATAATTGTGTTCTATATGAAGGAATCATGCCTTCTAACAACTCTATAGCTCACAAACGTATCATTAAATTAATAAGGATTAGGACTTTTGTAACGTGACTATTTTTATTCATATATCTAATATATATCTAATATACCTATGGGTATCCACATAATAATTAGGTGAAAGATTTGCCATTGGCTGAATACCAAAGTCAGTATTAATTTAAGCAGAACTTATATGTACAGAACGTTCATTTGAAATTTATATTTACAGAAGATTAATAGGTATATAGGTGTATCCTTTGCTCTAATGTTTTAAGAACTCGCATGATGTTCCTCGCAACCAAAACAGTGAAGTCGTGAGTTAAACTCAGGTCATTATGCATAAAATACGGCACAAAAAGGAATGAAAGAAAACACTTACGGTACGAAAATATTAAAATCTTCATGCCAGCACATACCAGTTCCATACATGCTCGAACAGATTATAACATAATTATGTGGTTCATAGAGAGTAATAATGTTAGAGTTAAACATTGCTAGCATGACCACGCGAAGCAACTGCTCAGTAGCTTAACAACGAATTCTACGACAATTACAAACGGACAGGCTATGATTAAATTATGGCACTTACTCGGAGTGTTTCCTGAAAATTACATGGGATGGCTCTGCCAAGGCTGTTCTGGCACGCGATACCTTTGCACGCATTAAAAGATACATAATGGCGAGCTGTTTCAAACGCGACCAATGACGCATCGGTTTTAACGCGCTGCTGGTCACTCATTTTCTGCGCATATTGTAATTATTTGTAGGTTGCTCAAGAAATAGCGCAGAAAATGCAATTATGCAACAGTTTGCGAGCCAGTCTACCTTGAACCTTCAGTTACTTGATACCGAGATGAGTTGAAGCGGGAAATATTATTTTAAGTGTATAAATTATAGTTATCATGCTTATTTAATGCATCTATTAAGTTATCTTTATCGGCAATGAGTAATATTGTTTTAATAAACACTTGTGGTGTATGTTACAACATTGAATATTTCATATAAAGTGACAAACAACAGGCAATTAACTAATTCTCTGGATATGCATCTTGAATTACTTTATTATGTTTCTCATTAATCATATGAAATCTAGTTACATATAGAAGAAGCGTATGCATATTTTCGACCTGTTTAATTAAAAACTGTTCTATGAACAGTACCACCCTAATAGGGTAAGAATTTTAGGTACCTACATATTTTCAACGTGTACAATATTATGCAGACGTGAAATGTCCTATACAGTTCACCGACTAATTATTATTCGTTTTAAAATTGTAAAAATGCTTAATAATGCATAAAATTATTTATGTATCGATGGAAATCTACAACTTCTTTGGTTTTCTTCTTCTCCTTTTCCGTGTTAGATAAAATAATTTGTTTGCAAATAAAATAATTGAGTAACCTGCATTAGTAAATAGTTAAAAAAAAATAATAATTCATTTATTTTAATATCTCTATATTATTTTACCTATACGTTGGCGTTACCTAAAAGTTTTATTCTGATTGAATTTCCTTATTTTTTAACAGGTGTATGCACGAATGCAACAGCGCCCAGCGTGTCATCAATAAACAGGATCCTGCGGAACAGGGCGGCTGAGCGCGCCGCAGCCGAGTTCGCGAGGGCGGCGGGCTACGGCCTGTACGCGGCGCCACCGCCGTACGGCAGCTTCCCGTGGGGCAGCGGCGGGGTGTGGCCGCCCGGCAGCCTGCCGCTCCCGCCAGGAGTGCCCGCGCCTTCGGTGGGCGTGCCGCATCCAGATGCAATGAAACAGGGCTTCTTGACCTCATCCGGTCGGGGACTTATCGGTAAGTTTTACGTATTACGTGTGCTCATGTTTTTTTATTATTTTTATGTATATTTTTATGTATTATTATCATTATACCTGGCAGAATAGTGACAGGTTTTATTAATCTGTAATGATACTTAACCAAAAACGATTAGCTAAGATCTTATGTATGTTCATTTTTTATTTGTAGATGTAGACGGTGATGATTCAGGATCTCTAGACGGCGAACAGCCGAAATTTAGACGAAATAGAACCACATTTAGCCCAGATCAATTAGAAGAACTTGAGAAAGAATTCGAAAAGTCGCATTATCCATGTGTATCAACAAGGGAACGATTAGCTTCCAAGACATCATTGTCGGAAGCTCGAGTTCAGGTAAATATTATGAACATACAAACTCTTTGAATATTTATCGCATACTTGTAAATTAGTCACCCAGCTTAAATAATGGCGCAAAATGTCTTAATCATTATCTCGAGTCAATGCTTTTATATAACTTCTATTAGCATTCATGAATATTTGATGATAGAGTGAGAACCAAATACTAATCTCGTTTATTTACCGTTACTGACAGGTTTGGTTTTCCAACAGACGAGCCAAGTGGAGGCGCCACCAGCGCATGAACCTACTCAAGCGCGGTGGCGGGTCCCCCTCGCACCGCCTCCCCCATTCACCCTCCCGTTCCCGATCACGGTCTTTATCCCCAACGCGCATTGCTTACCACGCTCCACAAATGGGTGGAGAGAACAGCGCCTTTAAAGCGCTTGCCCACCAAGATACCAACGCCTTGAAGGCTCTATCCCAACACGCTCAATTCGAAACCAATGCGCTCAAGGCATTGTCGCAACAAGCGTTCGATGGTAGCGCATTTAAGCCCCATTCCACGTTGGAAAATAGTGCGTTTAAAGCGCTTGTACCAAATTCAGCGGCGGCGGCGTTATTAGCGGCACAATCCATACAATTAGCCCGCGGATACGAATCTCATTCGGATTCAGACGAGGAAATAAATGTACACGATGAGAGCGAAGACGAGAGCGAGAAACAAAAAAATAAGACTAGATCCAGATCTCCGAGCCCTTGTCGCCAACGATCGATGACCTCTAACGATTTGCCTCTACAGTTAACAAAACACGATCGTTGATATCATTGTTTGTTAATAAAATTATTTATTTACATTGTAAAATTAAGTCGTTCATTGAATACCGATGTTCCGATAGTATAATTATTATGCAAATTCAAATCCTAGAGTGTTAATACTCCTGTTAGATTGTAAATTTATGTAAATATGTAGATATTGCGATAGCCGATTACTGTAAAGAGATGGATCAAATAAATTTAAGCCTGCACAAATATTTTCTGTATCTAATTTAGAAGATTACCAGAATTGTTGTCAATGTCAGTTTTTGAAGAGAATGATATGCTTGATGTAATGCTATAAATTTAAAAATTTATTTATGTGAACAATACATTTTAATTAGATGCGAAACCAATGATTAATGTTTATAAATATTGTGAATTGATAGAAAATGCGTACGTGCGTGTACCTATAGTATCAGATGTATAACTTTTCTCCGTCAACGATTACTGAAATATTTCATACATATCATATTATTATTTAGTTTACAATAGTTGTTGCTGATGTTTTATTTTATAATAGCGGTTTTTGATGAAATAGTATGAAACAAATTGTTGATATTGTTACATTCTCAGAACTGTAAACTATTTATTGAATAGATAATTTTATTTTAATGTAAATAATATGTAGAATTAATTCAAATGGGGTACCTATTTAAATATAATTTAATAAATTTTAATGAACATATATTTTTTTCATTGCTCCCGATTTATTCTTCAATAAACAATTATTGAACCTAGATTTATAATACTGATATAATTGCAATAAAATCTAATTTATTTGATTTTATATGAATAGCTGTTTGACAATAACCATGATGTTACGTGTTGAATACAATATCTTATTTGATTTGGCATTATTTCGTTTTCTGTTACGATATCAGTGTATACAGTTAATGACAACAAATGGAGTACGCACTCGTACCTACCTACAAACCTTACCCTACTTAAGTAGTACAGAAAATTATGAAATCTAAAGCATGTTTTGAACGATTTGGTTAAAATAATAACGACGTTATAAGTGAATATTTAGTTGATGTAAAAATCAATATCAAAATATAAGTCAGTCAATCACGCTGAAACTACTGTACGGATTTTGATGAAATTTCGTATATAGACAGAGTATGAGCTGACTTGGGTGATAGGACACTTTTTAACCGATTAAAATTTGCGAAAAAGATTGCCCCCTTGGGATAAAGCAGGAATCTTGAAACCCCGACAGGGCCGGGACGAGAGTCTAGTTATAAATAAAGGTATATCCGTGATAGTCAATAATATATAATACACTCGCGGGTACATATATTATCGCTCTATTATGTAGGCTAATCGTGTTAAAATACTTCTGCGGATTATTGGCTTAAAATCCCAACTACAAACACACTTTAATAATAACAGAGGAAAAAATTAAAATCTAGAGAGTGTTTAGCAACTTCTTCACGACGAAAATAACCCGAATGTATGTTACAATAATCTCACAGGTAAATAGGGCATGCTCACGCATGTGTTCACATCCATTACATAATATTTAAGAGCAAAATAAATCTGCTAAACGAATACATGCGGTTGTAGTTCGACGTGTTTCTGAAAGCCTATAGCTGCTTAAATAAACTGTTACTCTGATGTCACTCCTCACATAATATGGAACATATTTTATTTCAGTAAAGAGCTAAATAGGGAAAATAGCTGGCGCAATTAATCTTGATATATTTTCAATTGAATATTGAGTTATTTTACCGCATCGCCAATTTATCATTATGAAATTAATAAATTTTAAAAACCAATGAGATTATAAATGGGCTCCTGAGGCTTGCATTCGATACGAAGAGACATTGTTTAAATAAATAAAGATGGTATTTAAGATATAATTTACAAGTGGGCGGTACTAAAAGCAGGATATAATTTAAGATTGTACAGCTAAACAAATAATCACAAATAAGTGCGATAAAAACGGATTAACCATTGTACAATTAAAATAAATTATCGATACGAGACGGACAATATTTAATTTGTTCAATATCTAAAGGTGTTTTCATATTTATTGCGGTACGTTTAATTAATGCTGCCATAATATGTTTAAATTACGTCTTCTAACAATTCACGACTAGTTTTAGTTGCTAATAACTCAAACAGACGTTTTGACGACAACTATATTGATTATGAAAAGTAAATTTGAATGTTTAACACTACTTTCATATTCTACCGATTATGGTTGATAAGTTTAGAGTAGCTTTTTTCATACCTCGCCCATGTTTAGGTAAGTTATTATAAATACAATCGAATCAAATACACAAATCTACAAAACACATACTGGTAATTTCATTTACATTTGTTTGTATATAAATTCTGTAAACGTTATAAAGAGGATATGATAAATTAATGTAATCCCGGCAATTACTGGCTTTACATCCTTACAATACACATCATAATTCACAGCTTTAACAATCGAATCATGCAAGACAATTACCGTTTTTACTCTTTATTATTGGATAAGGTCCCGAATTGTTTCCCGGATATCGACAATCAGGCCGGTGAAAGCCGATCATAATCGAAGCAAAAACTGCTTCGACACCAATTGTCATTGATGTGGATTTTACGGTATTATTTATTAATTGAATAAGTGATTGTCTAAAAGTCATTGTAACATCACAGTATTGGGAATTAGTTTATAATGAAACCTTTGTTACACGTGATTTGGTAACGCATAAAATGTTCAGAAGTCAAAATGAAATTGTAGCGATTATATCAATGATTTTATTGGGATTATTAGTTTCTACATTATTGTATGTGCCATTTCCTATTTTGGATGATTAAATGAAAACACAATTTTGAAGCATAGTCAATATTATAGATATTATAGTAATTTGACATTAAACATAGAGTGAATTTTAGTAAATGTTAAACCGTCGTATATTTAATTATCATCTCTAGTTTTTATAACTAAATGTTTCCTATAAGGGATCAGAGCATTATTACTATGAGAAAATATTTCCAGAATGAACCGACATCTATAATGTTGCTACCTTTACTCAATTATTGAAACCGTCTTGTTGCAACTATCTATGTTTAGAAAGAAAATCTTTGTTTTAGTATTAACACATTCACATTTATGACATTTCAAATTGAATCCCCTTTTGTAAAAGGATGCATGTAAGAGAACATTTAAATTAATGGTAAATGGATAGGATCATTAACAAATTGCCGATGGTGAGAAGTGTATTGCAATCTTCGCCTGGATGTTGCGGACTTATTCTGTGACACACAATCGTATACTTATTTATAAATTATTGATGACTTCTTTCCGATTAGTACCTCTTTATGGTGTATCAAAATGTGAATGAACATGACGTCATATACACTACACAGTGAGGTATGTAAATATATAAGACAAACGTATGGTTGAAAACAATATTGTAATATTTATTAACACTTAAATACCAGTAGCTTTTTACTAAATTGCAATAGCAACTTAACCGGACAGGTTTTTTAAAAAACTTATTACGACGGGAATAAACAAACACGCAATCACTTAAAATTTATTGATAACTTTAAAAATAGAATGTTTCTAGAGCATAAATCTAAAGTGTCAGTCAGCAGTCGCCCAAATGTCACATAAAAGTCGACAGCAACACGTAGAGGGCGTACGGCCAGAATAGTGGTGCGCGGAGATAAAGTTGTAGCGTCGTGATAGTCGCGGAGTGTGGATGCATGTACGCGCGCCGAACCAATAACAATAAATTTTGTGCGTCGTTTGAAGCGCCGAGACAACCCTGCGAACGCCTATGTCCAGCCGATCTTAACATACAAATTGTAATACCGAGAAAGATAGGACGACATCTACTTTAATCGTGGAGCTCTCCATTCTTTTAATCTTCCCAAGGCCCAACATGCGACTGTATTGCGATGCGATTACAGAATAAATGCGTTTGGAGATGGCGATTTGCGGTTAGTTAGCTCGTTATCCAATAAAAAAATGTCTGACCATTTGTATATTTATGCTAAAATATAACTCAATTATGTTTATTTTCTTTTTATGGAGTATAATTGCACAAGCGCGTTATTAAAATATCTAGAATCATACATCCATAACCTTATAAAAACATGTAATAAATTACGTCGGCACTTCAATAATATGTCAAATGATTTATGGTAGGAAAATAAAGCCCCTCCTCCATTAAATTGAGCTAGAAAATGCACCGCTACCGCATAAAACTTCTTATACCTAATATGAAGAAGTACGAGATTTTATATTGCGAAAATGTTAATTCACAGTGTAGCCGTGTTTGTTATGCTCATCGCCCGCAAGCTTCTTATTTTGCTTATTTTTTTTGACGCGTCCCTTAACGAAACACTAAAACATGTGACATCATTGGCATATAAAGTTCACATATTATTCGCATGCAAATTGCTTGACCATTCATAATATGAGTTGTTTAATATACTCGCATCGGACAAGTTACTAAAGAAGGCTAATGTTATGATTAAATTTACCATTTATTGGTGCAGGAAGATTGCTTTGTTCGATGTTTCTGTCAATTTATATTATGCCTTCCATGTCACGCGTAAAATGTGTGTTTTATATGAGGCTATTATTTTTAATAGGAGAATTTACTTAATGACTGGTCTTTATATAGTTTTATGGTAACAATCCATCCTGTATATAATTAACGTGAAAGTTAACAAGCATTTTAGGCTGTTAGAGTGTCACTTACACCTACGTTATTCAATATTTGTCTGTAACTACAGACTAGACTTTGATATTAAACAGTGAGTATTTTCAACTCTATAAACAGCAAATTAGGTATAAGGAAATTGATCCAGTGTATGCGAAATTCAAATCAAACTTTCAAATATAAACATTTATAGCTGCATAATAATTGATACATCCAACAGAAAAACTAAATAAGCAATATATTTGTTGCGTCCCATCCCGCGATAATTTAAAATTTATTGTCTCACCGTATAAGTAAGGTACAGATAATATCGTAGGTAGTTTCATAAAACCATGAGCAGATCCGAAATGTAAGCACATTAAGTTATCGTTCAAATTATCTCCATCTGTGTTACAATATTTATTAGTATCTCACTTCGGGACGGCGCGGTGATTGCGAGCAGAGTGTTCTCTCCCAATTAGGTGGTTATTGACGTTTTACTGTTATCAGGTAAATCTCGAAACGATGGCCCTTATTCGTAGTATCTTTAAATTACTCAGATAAAACCGTGAACTCGCATTTGTATGGCATTAATTAGGCTGAAACGTTTATTTTGAGTACATTTTATTTTTAATCACTTTTTATATACGCGTGTAATTACCGTTGATAAAAATATAATCAAGTGCAGTGATTATGACTTAGTTTATTTGATAATATTATATTGAAATAAACTAATTATGTGTTAAGTAGCTTTAAAAATTAATACAAGATTGTATAAATTTGTGCAAACGTGTATTTCCGTCTTATAAATATATGCACATACCATAGCATGAAACACATATTGTTGAAACTAAAAATCAGTTTAAAATAAAAGTTAGTATTTTTGAAAATAAAGTAGTGTGAATCCGTTATCCGTAAATTGTAGTCATATTTAACCGTACTTATTAATTTTATAACACGTGGTACATTACTCTGTAAGCAATTTATTACATAAAATACAACCATATATTAAAATCTGTTACAAATATTAACATTATAGTCGAGTTTCTACAGTTCACGAATAAGACGTAAATTAATACGTTAACTAT
>NC_052118.1:6021819-6037086 GCF_012273895.1 Zerene cesonia | reverse complement strand
ATACATGACAATCTAGAGGTCAGTAATGTCAGTCGACATTTATCCCTAAAAGGGAAGCTGTTAATAGAGTCATTCAACGTTACAGGCCGAATTATCTACAAAGAGAGAAGTCGGTTCGGTATCGGTCGGATGTATAAATTTATTTGGTGGTTGTCGAGGCGACACGGGCGCCCGCGCCTCTATCTCGCCGCGTAATCTTGAACATTGGCGTTAAAGAATTTAAATTATACGCCGATACAAATGAACAGGCGACCTCGACTTATTTATTGCCTTAATCCAAATTATATTGACTAGGTTTTCGGATTTCGAGAAATTGTCACGTTATTTGTACTATTATGTCGATACCGATTGAAGTCTATTAGTTCTTTATCATCTTAAAATATACGCTTCTTTGGATCGTTGACGAAATAAGTTTCTTTTTTACAAAAACGTATTAACAAGATGGGAACGTTAAGCCTTAGCCGTTTACTTTTACATTACGGATAGTGTCTGAACTACTATGCATATGAGTTTTTGTAATCTATATAACTAATTAAGATGCGACCATTTCATACAGGCTTCGATAGGATATGCCCGCGGATACCATTACTTAATGTGTCTTATAGCATTATTTCTTTGATATATTTCTCGCCTCGAGAGATTGTTATTTAGTAGTTAGATAGGAATTAAAATAATTGATTTCAATCGCTAACTGTATACGCAAATGTAAAGTTAAAGACATAATTACCTATACAAAATCCACACTATTCCATTAATTTATCAATACTAAGCATAGAATGCAACATTTAATTTTCAATTAACAAAACGTTTTTTGCACAAAAAAATTTACGCAGAAAGTTGAATACGTAATTTGCGTTTCTCTTCTAATATTCTTTTGAGGTCGCTTATTTCTTTAGACGTTGAAGTGGTAACATGATGATTAGAATTCTTTTTACCTTTACGAACTACTTCACGTTCACTCATAAATTTCTTTATGGATTCTTTTGTTTCCATCAGTCCGTTTTTTGCGGCTAATTTTTCATCTTTTATCTGTTTCCTTTTCTTGTCGAGCTCTTCTTTTAAACAAATTTTCATAGAACTTAATCTTTCTTGTAATTCGGCTATAGACATTTCACAGAGCAAACCCAGACCAGACGATTCAGTTAAATCAATAATTTTAGGTACTTTCGCTTTTTTGGCGATCGTTGACAAAATCTTAATTTCTTTTATCATGTTTATTTTCCTCTCTAATTCTTCTTGTTTTGCCTTCATGGCATTAGCGATCATTTCCTCGCTTTCCTTCTTTAGTTTTTCTGCCGTTTCTTTCTTTCGTAACGTTGCGTTATTTTTAGCTTCCAATAAGTTTAACTCAAGAAGTGAAAGTTTTTCTACTTGTTTTCGATTTTTTTCCATTTCTCGTTTCCTCCACGTTTCAATTTCCTCATCCCAAAGTTGTTTTTCTTTGAGAAAGTCCTCGTACTTTTTCTTGTTTTCATCTTTTAATTTCTTTTTTGCAATAAGCGCTTCCTCATATGAAATTTGACCCATTAAGTGTTTTTTTTCTATATCTAGTAGTCGTTCTCTTTCATTTTCTTGGCGATCGAAATCCTGCAATTGTGCGATTTTATGCACGTTCCTACAATTAGATATTATGTCTTGTAACCATTGGACTTCTTCGTTTTGCGTTTGTTGGATCCTTTTATTTAACCTTTTAACAGTTGCTACTGTTTCTTTTATCTGTGGCGCAGCATTTTGTAAGACAATTTTTTTATTTGTCTCGGGTAATGTTTTCTTAAAATCAGTTTCCAATTCATTTTTAATGCTTGAAATTTTCTGGTAATATTTCTCAGATTTCCCTCGGGCAAAGTGGAAATCGTTAGTTTTTACCGTGTTCAAAAGCTGGGTAGCTTTTTGTTTATTTTTATCATGCAAAGCTTTTAATTTTTTATCAATAACATTTTTGGCTAACATTCTATTTCCTTTCTTTTGTAAAGAATTTGGAGGTGTTTCGGGTGTTGGAGATGGACCAGGAGCCGGGCAGTGATCTTGATGTCCTTTTCTTTTTAATACGTTCGGCTGTATCGGTACAGTTAATGGCTTTGTTTTTCTTCGTTCAATTTTTTTCAAGTATTCTGCGTAATTATGTGCCATTTCACTTATGTATGGCTGCCAATTAAATAAAGGGCTGATTATTTTGTCAGTTATAAAATTCGTGTCATAGCTACTTTGTGCTACTTGTGATACGTATGTCAACACTTCATTGTTGCTCAAAAAATTCGTGAATGTACTTAACAATGGTTTACTTAAATTGAAGAGACACTTGTATAAATATGACATATCGGTTGGAGTAATTTGAAATGTAATGGCGTGAAAAATAATTATGAAATAGTCTAGATCTTCTTCCGTAAGTTCTTCAGACATATAAGCCGCGATTGCTTTCAAGAATTCCCCATGTTTTTGTATGCCTAAAAATGCCTCGGCAATCCAAGATAGCTTAGAATCTTCTATATTTTCGGGACACTTTTCGATGTATGTTTTCATGTATTCGTATGGAGATACTTCAGTACTTGCTCCATAGTCCATTATTATATTTCTCAACACCTTTACATTACTTGATGTATAATAGTATACCATAATATAAAAGTTGATTGAGGTTAACAATTTTGCATAGAAAATTATATGCTAACATAAAAATATACGAATGAGACATCAAGATGTAACCATGGAAACTTACATAATTTTGCTGACGTTTGAAAATTTTTATTTTAGACAGCCAGCATAAAATGATTTTTGAATTTTTCATTTAATATTACACTTTTTGTAAATTTCCTATAGAACATGTTCGGTCATTGTATGTCTTGTAGCTTCTATGATACCTATGTGTTACATTATAAGCATTGCTGCCAACACTGGAACTAAGTATATATTTATAATATTAAATTTATTTAACTACTAAATATCATTATACACATTAAGCATCAATATTATCTATGCGAGGAAAAATGCACTTATAAGTAAAATCAACAATATAATATGTATTTGCTTATCTGGCTACAATATTTTACAGATGATCAAATATGCATAACTTTGAAATACTTGTAACACTTTACGTTTTTACTTGTTTCACTTTAAGGAAATGTCTAATATTATAACATGAACGTATGTTTTACGTACATATTCGTATATTATGTACTAAAGTTACTCCCACGACGTAATTACGTACATTCCCGGCTATCGTTCATCGATCTCGAACTGAAATACCTATTTAAGAAATAGAAACCAAGAATAATTTACCAGTCAATCTTAATAATATGAAGTTCCCTTCTACCGCGTTGTTGGGAGTATTTAATTAGGTAGCCAGTCTGTTTTCGCCGAGCCTGTCATTAATTAATCACTCGGACGCAAAGCTATTTATTCGACAGTTCGACACCTCAAGTAGGCTCCGTTCGATGAGCACAAAATGCAAGTCACAGGAGACCTCTTAAAATATAATAATCGTGTTAAAGACAACCATAAAGACCATATTCGATTAGAGGAATTTTAAACAGGTTCCTGTCTTGTTATCTTCACGCTATTGTCAGTCGGTAACTTACATGTCATGTCCGATCTTTGCATTTTCATTCTCTTTATAATTACTCTCGCTTCGTTTTGTCGGTAACTACTAACTGATGGGCGCTTTATACTTGCGTATTACACAAAGTGTGCTTGGACTGAGCACTCATATTGTCATGTATCTGTCTATATGCATATTTTAAATGATTGCTCAGAAATGACAAGATTGAATATTTTCATTTTTTCTGTGTTTACCAGTTTCAACTATTATATTTCATTTCTGAGATAATGCTTAAATATTTTTATATATACATTAGGTTTCGTAATGTTACAAAATAATTTAAAAAGTGCTCTTAAGGTGAAAATTCTTATTCGGTTAATTAAAATCGCTTCATATTACCTGAGAAAGCGGAGGTTTATTGATTCTGTCAAGATGGATTCAACTTTGAACACAAATCAATTTGAACATAATATTAGCTGTCAGTGCATGTCAAATTATCGCCCTTAATTAAAGACTCCAGCCTTCTTTCTCACGTCTAATAAACGTCTGGTACCGAAGTATAGAACGTATGCGTTCATTTTGTTAGAGTTTTTTAAATTGAACAGGTAAAACGACTTATGACGATGGTTTTCTTCAGCCTTAAAAAGCACAGTTGTTAAAATTCAATTAATGAGATCACGTACTCTATAGCTACTAGTGCTTTCATGGAGTGGAATTAACAAAAGCGTATTAACAAGGGCCACCTAAGGAGAGGCTTCATCAATCTCTGTGGCCAGTTACAAAGGAACTCAACAAAGAGTTATGGCTCTTTACGTATGCTCGCTACTATGTAGAAGAATTATTACTTCAATTTAATGACCGCGTCGTGATTAGACGTTGCCTTTTCATGGCTTTATTACATAAATCTCAGACTAAGTACCCAATAACTACAAAAGTATCGCAATTTATAACTCAGTATAAACATGTTTATCTCCCTTGGAGTAAATTTCAATATAACTTTTAAAATAGTTTGATAGTATATACCTACTGTATAAATATACCACTATTGCTTCTACACTATCATACAATTAGTGTTCACCTTTCAACAGCATCGCATTTTTTGATTCACAACGTTTTATTCGATATCTATGAATATAATAATGTCTACGAGTATTATATCGCAAGCTTAAAGCTTAAAACTCAATCCTTAGAATCTTCCAGAAGTTTGAACATTCAATTACATAAAGAGGGAAATATTTTGGCCTTTAAATAAAACCCATTACAAACAAAGTTAATAAAATGGGCATAAATAACATAAATGTTTTGCCGTTAGTATCAAACAGTGTCCAATTTGATGCACCACGGCCTGTCCGAGATAAGCTTGATCACCACAGATGTTATTTATTTGTTCAGTAATTTATATAAGGTTAGTTACTGTTTTATTGACCGTATTAAATCAAGCCCCAATAAGGCAGCCATTCATGTTTATTTTTACGAAGTTTGTACTTGGTATGCCCAATAAATTATCATCTTGGTCATTTTTATCACGGGCCTATGGTATCATTTATCGCATGTTGGTATACATATAGATTATCATATTTAACCTGAAATATATTATGTTAATTAATTGCTCGCTGAGTAAAGTTTATAATTTAATAGTCTAGACTTTTAATAATAAGGTAGTAAACACAAACAATTTATACATTAAATTGGAATGGAGATAAATTTAGTCAAGCAACGGCCTATCCAGTGTTAGCATTAATTACCTTTAGAAACATAAATAAAAAAATAATCTTTTAAAAATAACTTTCAAAAGATTATTTTAGTATACACAAATATAGGAAATAAAATAAGTGTGCTTAAAACAGGGCACAAGGCATTTAATTTTCTATAGTAAATATAATCGATAAAAAGAAGTTTAGTAACATTATTGACTTTGTCTTATCCACACTAAGTCCAACGGAGTCGAAAAGTGGTCCGTCCTGCTTGAGTTTATTGATTGACAAACGCAGATTTCGATTAAATTCTAGCGATACGACCGATTACCTGTATAAGGTCTGTAGTAAGATATTTTATTTGATATATCGCGATTCATTCGCAAGAATATTCATTAATTAATGTGACTAATAAATCTTCAAACGCAAGCAGTTAATAGACGTCATGAAAGCAAAGTTTATTGGCATCGTAATCATATTACTGTATGCTAATTTAGATAAGCTAATGGCAATTCGACAAAGCAAATGCAATACCTCTGTACTTGTTGGTAATTGCAATTAACCTTTTTATTATACCAAATAAGTTTATATTTTCGTTTTTGAGTTCATGTCTTCGCATCGATTTCGGGTTTTAAAAAGGTCTTAGAACAAAAAGACGTGTAACCTAACTCTCATTAATTAGTATACAATTTATTACCAAGTTGCAACGCTAATAAGATGAATTAGAATATGGTCGTCTGCCTCCTAGCAGAAGGTATAAATCTTCTCATAAGTTTTTATTGGGGCCGAAAAAATCTCTGATCATGACGAACCATTCATGTGTAATTGGGTTCACCGGCTTCACATAAAATATGAGTTCATGGCTTTATAGGATAAGGTTTTATAGAGAACATAAATACTTTATTGTGTTTTTGTTCAGATTTCTTCATACAACTATATGTCTGATATCTTTCAATTTTGAATGATATTGATTGGATGTACATTTTATTGTTTATTTATGCTCATTAAGTGACATTACACAATACACAATGCACAGTGGATTTTGCGAATGTCAGATATAAAATTAAAGTATTTCGAATCCGTTTTTAATATTAATTTCATTTATTTATTATACCTACTTAATGTGATAGTTGAAATTAAAGAACTGTTTATTTTTCCTGTAATCGTAATCGGAGAGTTTTTAGTGTTTTAAGCATATAACATCTTAAAAAATTATAAGTTAAAATTCATATAATTCTTACGAGTTCAGACATGTGATACGTAATTTTGTTATTTATATGTTTGAAATATTATTTATGAGTCAATTAACAAAAACTGGTATTGTATTTAATTGATTAGAATTGAATATAATCATTAATGGATGCTATAAATATATTTTCACGAGTAAACATTTTTTTACATCTTTTTTATTTAATGATAATTAAAAAATATGTATTAAAAACTGTTTAGTCGTAAAAAAGTATTCATAAGTCAACACTAACTTCGAGTCCAACACCCATTTTGAGAGCGTTACGTACGAATTTCATTCTTTTATGATGTTAACGACGCGAGCTTGTGGAAAGTTGTTACGCTTCTTTTGTTATATAAACCATAACTGCAATTCGGGCCGAGACAAAGGCAAAAGACATAGGAGCAAGTAAAATTGCCATTCAAAATTTCCGAACGGTTTCCACTTCAGAAGAGGCTCATTTGAGCATAAAATTACATTGTCTTCCCGACATTGTCAGGTGGCAATGAACTGCACTTTGACATAAAATCGCTTTGAACGTTATAAATCCATTTCATTGCCTTAATAAAGCGTGATTGAGGAATTTGATAGGAGCCATCATTCCGTTCGCCTATCTATCTTAGTTCAAGTCGTTAAGGTCTTTATGTTTAGCAAGAATACATTAAACAGTACCTTCGTATAACACGAGAGGCTTAAAGTAGTAATTCTAATGAGCCTGGACGTAAACACTAACGGGGATTTTATTTTAATTGCGTATATATTTTCAAAATTGTATAATACTAGACGTTTCCCTGCGACTTCGCAAGCGTAGTCACAAGAAAATCCCGTGGTAATGAGAAGTTTCACACTGGTGAAAAGCCTATATTACTTTCTAACCTCCCTAACTATCTCCATATACAAACGCCATGCCATAAAATCGTACCGTTGCGATGTGAAAGAACACAACACAACAACACATTTACACAAACAAACACATTGAGTATTAGCACAGATAACATAATACTATGTATTAGTAAGGATGTATATTTTTACAAATATAAGAGCCTAGATATAATATAACAATGAAGATCACACCTTAATTATTGTAATAGAATTTATTCTCTTCACGTATATATTTAACTAGCTTTTGCCTGCGGCTTCTCACGCGTTAATTCAGAGTAATTAATAAAAATACAAACCTTCCTCTGAATCACTCCATCTATTAAAAAATAACCCCATCTAAATTCGTTTAGTAGTTTTAAAGATTTAAGCATACAAAGGGACATAGGGACAAAGAAAACGACTTTGTTTTATACTATGTGGTAATAACGACTATATACGAGATAAGACTACTGCGTCAATTGGATCGTCAAAAAATTTGGACATAACTTTTACTTATTATTTATTTAATCTACGAGTAGATTGTTTATTTGGTTTATCATCTAAAATATTTTCATTTATAGAATACAATAATTAGTAGTAGTGATTCGCTAACGAGGTGAAAACAATTATGTAAACATATACCATAAAAACTCGCTTTACATAATACCTTATTATGTTCTGTGCCTTTGTCAATCACAAGCGGTTAAGTCTACATTTTGTGGTTGAAATAATAACCCTCGTTAGCTTTAACAAAGACTTGGGAGATATGTAAATTCGTGAAAGGCACGGATACAAAAAAAAAAAATCAAGGCTCATGCAAGTAACAGGTGTGTTCTTGATTTCTAATAATGGCATTTGTACTGTAATTATCGAATGGAGGCTGATGTTAAAGGCACTTTTTATTGGACTTTTACCGTCAACAGGCAACTTTCAATTTTATTGAAAAGAAGTGTTTCCGCATATGGTCTCTTAAATTTGTGTTTATATTACTGGGTTGCAGTCAAGAGAAAATCCACACATGACATGATAAATGTATTTGATATGAATTTTATTTTTTGCTAAATATTACTTATATAAAGGTTTTATATATTTATAAGGATATTCAAAATTATAGAAAATCCTGCAATAGTTGAAATAAAAAATTAAAGGATGGCAAACAACGTACAGATATTAAATTTGTGTTTTGATCCATAATATATACACGAAAAATTGATAGCTTTTTAAATTTCATGATTTACAAGTTCGATAACTCACATACAATATACATATAACAGACAAATGAATAATCAATCACAGTACGTATACAATAATAATTTAAGGGCGGCATGAGTTATATACGTGTCACCGGGCTAGGATTAGATACAAAATACAGTGCAAAGAAGGCGTAGATCGTTCAATAATGAAATGTTATATCTACAATGTTTATCTGGTGCTTCTGAAATGCGCAGCGTGGGCGCTATCCAGTCCGAAGGCAGATTTACGACTAACCACGCCATCTTACCACTTTGAACCCAAAAGAATTATATCTTATTACATTTTTATTACGTTTATTACACGACCGAGTCTTCCTCGAGTGCTTATTAGATTACATTGATACTATTAGCGGGTAATCAGAAGAGCGTAGGTTTAATGGAGAGTATTTATTAGTGAAGACCTCGGAATCGGCCACTTAGTAGTGAGGTGTTTGAATGTGAAATACGACGTGACGCTAATTAAATTTTATCTCGTGGTTATGTTGTTATTAACTGGTCACGTGATGCCTAGTTAAGTGACAAATAAAGGTGTATCTAATTAAAATTGTTAGAGTAACCGATGAATGTTGAATATGTGAGACGGGTATTTCGGTCACTGTTAATCTGTAAACAAAAATGCGACTTTTCCTAAATAGTTTAATTCAATATTCATTAAAAGGTACTATAACGATTATGATCTTTCAAAATTGACAATTATTTAGATTAGTCACATAAAATGAAGCAACTAGCTCCTCTTGCTTTAGATACTTTCCCTTCACAGTGAGCTTAACATCTAAAGGTATTACAGCAATATCTTTGCAAATCGCGTGTCATGATAAAATATAGGGCACCTCGTTGATTGCTCAGTATTGTGTGCGGATTGCGAATTGCAGTAGCCTCCAAGTATGCATTATTTGCTGTGGAACCATTCCGTCGAGTTTTATGTGTGAAAAGCCTAATTTATTACTTCGATCTCTGCAATTACAATATTTGTGCTTGCTCGAAGCGAGAGGTTATCTTGTTCTTTATTAATGTCTCTATATTGAATAGCAATAAATTATCGATTCCATGTCGATTATACGTTGGTTACTTATATCATATTTTTGCTGAGAGGGTTCATAAATTATATGTTATAGAGATATGTTCTTTTATGTGTTTAATTATGTGACAATTGGCTGGTATTGGTTTAATAGTCACATTGCATAACACTATATGCTTCAAATTATATTTAAGGATTCGGTTTTGCTAGTCGATTCGCTTAGTTATTCGACAGAAGACTAGTCTCGACTAAATAATTTTTAAAGTATAATTTTAATGGCTTTGTATCGTTACAGAACTATGCGACATAAGATTAAATTAGCAGCAAGATCGTTTACAGAATTTTTAGCTCACTAAAATGTTGTGACTGATTTTAATTGTGTATTTTTTTTCTAGTTAACGTATCGTATTGAGATCAGTGGATGTTTCAGCAGCTATTTATTGAACTGGACATACTTCAAATGTTTTTAATATTCATATTGCACAGCAATTAGCTACGACACATTCCGCACGCACTTGCACAGACTAAAGTCCTAATCAGACCTTAATTACAAGCGTATTACAAAGTTATTAAATCAGCAAATAAATATTAATTTCCTTTTTTATTGAAGGGTGCGGTGTGCGGCCGCGGTCGCATTTTGCAATGGAGGGATTGATGGATACAACTCTATACAGATCTTGGACGGCGCGACGAATCCCTGTTACGCATGTGTGCCGCTTGTCAAGTCTTGGTACTTTAATATTGAATATGTGTCAGTTTTTATTACAAAGCTGCAAATATTTAAAATTTCGAACGAAATGTGATTGATGTTGAATTGAAACAGAATATTTTGTACTTGAAAAACCTGTGCTTTAAACATTGTTTAAGGTTACCATTTATTTTATACAGATATTAACGTATAAATTTTTTGATTTCAAATCACAATTTAAAGAACAAAGCAAGTAACAATTCGATCTAAATAGTGATAAGAATAATTATTTAACAAAACTACACCACGATGGTAATGAAATATGCAAGTCAATTTGATTTCAATTACACAATAAAACGTGAAAAATAAAGATTTAACATAACAAGCAACAGTTTTACAGCAGTTTTATTACTTTCAGTTTGATATGCGTAGGGATGCTTTCATCAAGATATGATTACAGTGACTAACTTTATGTATTATTAAATATTTAAGCAATACTTGCATACCTACAATACGTGTAATATTTGCGTCATGTTATTATTGACTCGATGTCGCAAAAACTTTACAAACATATTTTATTTGAGTGGGTCAGTAAAGAGATAAGCATAAAAATCACACATTTGCATCTCCATGCATTATATAAGTGGGACATTGTAAATTGTCAATGTGTTAAAGCTTGTATAGTATCACGTTATCTTCACTAAGAGGAAATAATCATCTCGCGACTAGTCCTATGATCAAGATCATCTAATCTTGCGATCGGCCCTCTACCTGTGTCATTCACCGTGTTGTTACAGGTCGCTTCGTTCGACACAAAAAAATCTCCTTTCAAATGTAAATCGCTGTAAACCGACAAAGCAAATTGTCACAAATAAACACTGATACATTTGGTTTTTTCTGAAAGCCCATAAAAACCCGGGCGCATCGGTAAAGGGTCAGACCAGGCCAATCAATCTAAGATAAAAATTTCTTTTATTGATTTTTTTGTTCTCGTTTCTCTACCTTTGAATGGAACTATGAACTCTGTTTGTTAACCGTGAGAATTTTAACCGTAAAGGTGATAACATGGTTTATACTCAACGTAATAGATACATGTTTAATTTTGTAGGTAAATTTAATATCACGAGTACAAATTTCTTAAACCAAGTATATACATAGGAAATAAGTATTTATTTCATGTGTACAAATAAGATTCTTTAGTTACTTTCTATAAGTATACAAATAATTAAGCAAATAAATATCTAATCTATAGCGATGAATCTATGAATAATTCCATTCCATAACCACGTCAAATAGGGCCATAATTTCCTATTTAAATTAATGTCTCCATCCAAAAGACAAAATAAAAGACAATAGAGTTGAATACATTAGTCCAAATATTGATTTAACCCCATCAGCGGCGGAAGCAGGTGGGAAGACGCACGCGCCACCTTCCAGTCACAATCAATGATGCTCTAGCTACGAAATTAAATGATAATCTCTATTTTTTCATATTTGTATAAAGAGTTTAATAAGTGCATTTCGACTACAAGGTGGCAGGGGCACACAACGTTTGGCATAGGATTTTTATAATGTTCCTATAAAATATTACATAAAGATTATTAATCATTTATATATAAAAGAAAAAATATTAATTATTTAGTTTGGACAATTTGAACAAATTGGATAATAATATGAGACAATGAGTAGTCTTCTCAGAGACGGAGGATTTTGTGATATATCCGAGACCAAGTGATAGAAACACGCATCTACCATAAACATATAATGATAATAGTTGCTATGTAAAAGATATTAGCCGTAAATGCCATAGCTTCAAAGAATCCCTTTAGCATATCACAGGTGTATGCAGTGCAATAGTTCAAACAGATTATAAACATCAATATGACCGGCTTGCAAACATAACACATCAAAATCTTGCTTTAAAAACAACTAATACAAAAAATACTATTCCTACATATAACTAGCACACAAAATAGTAATATTTGGACCTTAATGATGAGATTTCACACATGTGGAATCTTTGCAATCTCAATCGTACCCATAGTTGTATCTACTGACATAATAAATACTAAGGTACGAAGTGTTAAAATTAGTTTATCTTTTAAAATTCTTATCATATTACAAAAAGTCGTCGTATTAAACACTTATAGTATAACTATACTACTACAAACGAACCAATATAACCCACCGGTATAGGCAATAAAACATATTATGCTTATTCCATATTGATGATCACCTAGCCTAGGCACCTTATCATCGTAAAAAAGATAAACTAAAACAATGTAAAAAGTGATCAAGTGAAAAAATGTATATATTTTTTAATCATATGAAAAAAACAATATTTTCTATAAGCAGTTTATTTCATATCGACAGAAAACATTTAAAAATTTTCTAACTTGATATTAAACAATGCAAAGGTTTGCTAGCCCTGTAATAGCGCGGTCATTATTCATTTTAACGGTTACGGCACCACGAGAGGGTTGGTCGTCATGCTTTACTTTGATATTACTGATAGTTTGAGTCGTTTTGGGGCAGATGTGTAAAGCTTATAATTTGACCGTATCAAAACATTAGGCCGGCCCGTTGAGATCTTTAAGTAGAGTAATGTGAAAAGTGTCCCGTCACGATATAGAGTTGATTTTAATAAAATTGATAGCGCCGTGTAAGGCTAACTCAAATGTATTCTATTAGGTATTTCTAATAGAAACTTCAAGTGGTTCTATAAAATTATGAAAAAATTAAAACCATGATCACTTCAATCTGTATCTAAAAGAAAACAAGTAAGACTAGAGAGATAACAATCAAGTAAGTCAAGTCACAAAGAAAATAAATGGACCTAACCTTCTAAATCAGTGTAGGGATGATTTATCATAATTTTCCATTTTTTAGGCTTATTAAGAAGAGTGGAGCTAAATTGTAAAAAAATTTGTAATTAATTAATTAATGTGTACTTTAATTTCATATTTTTTGTAACCTTCCGTGTGTTCTATGCATTAATTTTATTTGTTCCATTATTATTTGGTCTAGCTTGCCCCGGCCACTGGCCATTAAGAAAAAAATTATCTAGGGTTCAAGTTCCCTTCCTATTATATTTTCTATTCAATTTTTCATTATTGTTAGACGTTTGGCGACGACGATAAGATTGATCCTATCTCATCATCGATGATAAAAAGTTCAAATAGTGTTGAAACAGAAGCAAAAAACATCTAGCAATATTTTTAAATCCGGAGTATATTTTATTGTTTCTCAAATATTAAAATAAATGCAGAATATATATATTGCAAAATTAATTGCTTTGTAACAATGTTAAAAGGAAATATAAATATTCAGTTTCAGATAGTTGTTAAAAGAATTACACTTCATCGGTATAAAATTTAAAGAAGAGGTTAAAGCTTTCCAAAGATATAGGTAAGCCCCTGCCTATTATTCGCGTCAAATCTGTAATGGGGATAATTTGTCAGAGTGGAGCAGTTTGCATATGAAATCCCATATTTAGCCCAGAGCGACTGGTGCCTTTACACGTGGCTTCTAACACTTTGATAAAGTGTGATGTAATACCATATTAACATAATGCCAAGTCTATTCTGTGCTGCATGTGAATTATGATATTGGTATCTGTATATTTTGCAGTATATTTTTGCCATACTTACCTACCTACCTAGCCTTAACTAGCCTACTCCTTTTTAGGAATGCCTGGAACTCAAATAGTATATGAATGCATATCACATTACTTACTAAAATTTGTGAATTAGACATTGATATTAGCAATACGTGTTTTTATTATCTATTGAATAGGTACATGAATTAAGCAGATTTAAAAAAAAAAAACCAAATACAGTTGGTGGAGATCAATAAAAAGTGTTTAGATACATACGTATATACGTATACATATTATTAATAAGAGAAGCATTTTACATATATTACAATGATTAAACTACATACAAAATCAGAAATATTCATCTAATCCCTAATATTATGTATTTTGCACATTTAGAGGACAGAAAGTTAAAGCGATTTATGATTTTTATATGTGCCGTTGTTGAAAATTTATATATTTGTATATTTACAAGATAGTATTTTAAGCGAGAATTAAATTTGTATTTTTACATTTGCTTTGCGATCGTTTCGAGTAACAATTTAGTGAATTTATGAGAGCCTTGTTGTTTATAGTACGCCAGTAGTGACATCTATTTTTAATTAGAAGAAACTATTATTTTAGAACAGCACCATCTATAAACACGTTTGTGTACGACTAGCTCATAATCTTATGCGTCTTCAAACAAATCCTATAGATGGCGCTATAATAATTTAAATTTTGAAATTTATCTTTTAGAAAAGCTGCCATCTTTGATGCAATTTATAAAGCTTAATACGTTCTTTTTCAAACGTCATACTTTTCACACAAGTCCTGAAGATGGCGATATAATTAATTTTATGTGCGAATTATATCTAGCACTAATGGTTATTACTATATAAGTGTATAATCTATGGGTTATTACCATTTATAATAAAAAAATCTCGCAATTGATGTAACGTTTGTTTGTTGATTATACAAATATATAAATTTTAATGCATGGTGGCCGTTGATAATGTGTATGAGATTTTGTGTTTTATTAATTTCGTTTTGTCTTAAAATATGTTACTGCCCCATTGGTCTAGTTGGTCTGATAGAATTTAAAAGAAAAAATGTCATAAATCAACTAGTTTTCTGCATCCAATGAAATTTAGGCTGTATTGTGACGCAGTACCTAATAAAGTTACTAATGTTGCTTGGATGAATTAGAACAAATGTAATGTGATAAAATTAGAAAGTATGTTTAAATGCACCAAAACTTAATAGCTTTTTAATCTGTGACTAAACATAAAACATAGGATGTACTAAAAATATATAAACGAAACGCCAATGAAATATATAATAATTTTTGTATGTGGTAGTCGAGCACGCTTCGGCACGAATTGGGCCAGCTCGCACCGGGGAAGTACCACACCCCCA
>NC_052118.1:6010756-6020819 GCF_012273895.1 Zerene cesonia | reverse complement strand
AAAAAAAAAATAAAAAATAACTACATTGAGTTAATCCGACTCGCTTGTGGTTATATTTATTTTCCCCGTTTATTTTATTGGCGAACGTACATTATTCCCGCTGCCACTATAAAATTTACAATTCTATGCCAGGATACCAAACCCACTCAATTAAACGATGTCCTGAATACGTAATACGAATCGAGAATAAGTTGAGTGCTCTTTCTCGATTCACTCGGCGGCGCATAAATTAGCGTTTCCAGCACACAACGGCCGCAATTCCACAAAAACTCCAATAGTAGGGAAAACTTTGGTGATTAAGCCGTGAGGCGTGGTGTGGCCAGGTCTGCTCTCGACAGTTAGTGCTGCCACTTGTTATAATCTGCTCGACTTCTCACCCTCGTCAAGGTAACCAGAATAAATGGTATTGCCCACATCTCCTTTATAACGCTCATAATTCAAAGCTTTATGTGCGGGAGCTGTAAATCATTGCTTAACTTTAAATATGAGCTGAGTTGTAATTATTTTAAAGAAATTTATAACTACACATTTAATATATGGTGACATCGAAAAGAAATATTTTGAAGCTTTAAATGTTTCAATATTTTTAAATATAATAGGGCTATGATGACATATGTATAAGGCGGTAGATACACGAAACTGTTTGTTGCACCGTACATACAACAAATACTATTTTTGTAGTATGTACTTTCGAAAAATTGCATATCTTTTTGTATAATTATTAATGTTGTGAAGGAAAAATGAATATTTAGCGCGGGTACTGAAAATTTGCGTCATTATGAATACAAAAGGGTAATTACATAAACTCTTGAATTTGACATCGGGTCACTGGGAAACAGTCTCGGTAGTTAATTAAATATATTTTTTTATTTTTGAATATGGTTTTTGACAATAACTGTATAAGTATCCTATAATTCTATGAAACAAAATATTATAATGTTATATTTTTATCACAATAATTAATTAAAGTTTTACAATTCGCAGCTCATTACAGGAAAGCTCGGTGTCTCACTGGACGTAGTCGATGTAAGTAATTATGTAAGCACGTACTACACGTCTTAATATAATTAATTTGCATACTCTTTTATGTATCACGTTTTAACATGTTTGTATAAAATGTAACGGTTTTATGACATCTAGATTTTATGCACGGATGTTTCTTATGTTTTAATTTATTAACGTAGGTAGGTTAGGAACATATTTGTATATTATAATGTATGTCCCTTTGAAGCAGCGGGCCGATAATTAAAAAATGGATGTACGAATGGATTACATTAAATAAATGTATTGAATAACTTTGAGTTAAGCAGGTTTCCACCTAAAACTCTTACACTTTTGTAACTCATTGCATTATTACGAACATATTGTAAAATAAATATTTCTCAGTAAGTAGATATCATCTACAAAACATAGACAGTAAAATATGAAAAATGCTTCTATAATGGTTGGTGATGATCGCTATACATTAAATTGAATCACTTGCTCGTTCATCACCGCTAGCTCTCTAAAAAAATTAAGATTTTTTATATCAAGCAATAATGTATTAATTCTCCTCATCATTCGGCTTATGATACAAAATACGAAATATTATAAGGAAAATTGACATTTTGAAGGAAAATTTCCGATGTTCCTGTTAAGATTACTCTTGTTTCTCTGTGGATCAGACGTAAGAAAAGAAAGAGTTAGGTCTTTATTTAGTTTCAGTGCTTTGGGCTACGAATACGGTTGCCCCTAAACAATATTATAATATCCACTGCAAAATAACTGCAAGAAAGTCATAATATTAGGGATGAAAAAGAATCCATTTTACGTAGCTGTAATATTTTGAATTGCTAAATAATTTGAATGTCGCAAAAGGAATTAACACTGAGCTTCGGATAAATACATTCTTGTGATTCTTTTAAAATGTTGAAAAGGAATACCGGAGTTAAATTCTATGGACATTTCTAAATTTGTATAGAAATTTATTAAAGACGTCAAGTTTAATAACGCATCATAAATTTCAATAATGGTATTTTAATGTGTAGGCATTGTAGTACCTTTTTCACTATAAAACATAATAAATAATTAAAAACAAACATTTTTCGAGTCAAACGAGTCCCAGAAGTGGCATTTATCAACATTTTAACTTTTATCTCCACTACAGTAAGTATTCCTATAGTTGAATGTAAACAAAAACTTATACAGATAATAACAAGGCAAGAAAAGTGTTTCGCAAACCGTCGGTAATAAAGACTGGCAACAATTTATTTATATGATGCTTTGGGGAAAAGTTACCCGTGGATCCGGGGCAAGATAGAGGTAAAATCAAGTTGATGCGTGCTTGAATTGGAATGAGTAAATTATGTTCTTCTATCCGTCTGGATTACCTTTCGTTCTGGAATGCAAAGACGACAGTTAAAAAGGTGATCTAGAAAATTACTCATTGTTCTTCAATAAAAATCAGAAGCAATACAAATAATCACGTTGACTGACTAATGTGATGTGTCTATAAAAATGGGTTTGGGCACAGAGCCGTTGTTTTCCGAACGGTTACGGGTATGGCCAACGGCTTTTTTTATAAATTCGCTACCAAAACAAATGTCAACAATTAAATTAACCTAGCCTATATGCCATTGTTAATCTAAAATGAATTCAATACACCCGACCAACCTCACAACAAATACATATGTACCGCTGATCTATCTAAAATTTATTTGATAAAATAGTTACTTGGGTTAAAACGCGTATGATTATAATGTTAATAAAACTCGAATATGAAGCGTTGATGCACAGG
Organism: Zerene cesonia; assembly: GCF_012273895.1. Lineage (NCBI taxonomy): Eukaryota > Metazoa > Arthropoda > Insecta > Lepidoptera > Pieridae > Zerene > Zerene cesonia. Next base: position 6,018,043 of record NC_052118.1, on the reverse strand, counting down.
GATTAAACAGTCAAACTGGAAATTCCACAAGCTTTGCCTGTATGGGTAGACAGACATCAACATCTGTCAGCGTTAACATACGGATTTGCGGGGATCGGCTGGATATTAAACAAGCCAGCCGCTCTGTGCAACTGATAGCTACGCGTCCCGCCGATGGAAACCGACTAGAATTGCTTTTGTGTCTATAAAAGTTAGTTTTGTATGTGTTTTTATTTGTTACGCGATTGATTGATTGGGTAAAGAGTTTAGCTACGGGTTACGGGTACGTAAAACAAAATGGTTCGATTTTAAAGTAATTTTTCGGTTCACAATATATATGCTATATTGTATTTTATACCTTTGGAATTTGTTGAGAAACAATACGCTGATTGTATCTATTGGGATACTAAAATTTTCCTATCATTTCACTATCCAGAATACCTATTATCTATAAAAGATTAGCTTGATAATATTGTATTTAAACAAACAGATGCATTTATTTGATTTTTATAATTAAAACGAAACTTGCGATTCAAAGATGCAAGTTCGAAGTATGAAAATTTTTATCAACATTCAGCTTGATACCATAATTACCGGGGCTAATGAAACACGGGCTAAGTTAATTGGTTTCCACGGGTTTTTCCATTTAGTTTCGTAGCTAATAACGTAGTGGCAGCACGTGTAGTTGGAACAAGCCGGGCATGAAATTAAGAATCTGTTAGAGCGGCAGCGAGCTACCATGACGGTAGACAGGAAGCAAATAGAGCCCATTTGATTCGAAGAGATCGGTTAGCGGGCGAGCACGTTATGTGAGACTGATTGAAACGAGCGTTCACTCACTTGTATTGTGCTTTCATACATTCATATCGGGTTGTTATGAAATGAATGACCGGCAATAAATCAGCCTTTCGATACGTTTTCCCCTTTCTGTTACGTAAGTTTTCACATATTTTTATTTAATTATGTTATGCTGCTAAACGTCAAATCACGGTTTTTCTATAGGCATTAATTTGTGGTTATTATTTGGAAGATACCATTTCATAGTAATATAGTTATTTTATTGTACTACGCTGAGTTCTATTTCCAATATCGTATGTAATTATCAGGTGTGTGATATTTATCGTTACTGATTTCTCATCTCGTCAGCTCCTTCTTTTCGCATTAGTGTCTACAACCTCATTAAGGTATTGCTTCGATAATAAACTTAGAAGTTGACGTAGGCAACACGGCCATTAATTGTATTTATAAAAGATAAAGGTAAAAGAGCAGTCATTTAATAAAGCTTTATAGTCTTAGGATGAGGATGTATAATATTATGGAAAAACATGATTATATAATATTGAAAAATAATTCCAATAAAAGAAGAAAATATTGGTAGAAAATATTGTCGGATTTCAGATTCTATTTCTTATACTAATTGCGCTTTAACGACCAAAATATTGTAAAATACACCATTTTTTATGTCAAGAAAATATTAGAATGTGAAGTTAAGTGGACGTCACTTTAGCTAGGCGACCACTCTGTTTCACGGACATCGGAAAATGGTTTTAAGGTAACCTGTTTGTTCTTATAAACCAAACATGTAAATGTTTTACCCTCCGTGTATATTATATTTATGTAACAGTGAAGCGAATATTGCCCCACCTTGTATGCTTTCAAATGTTTACAAATATGACCGACAATTGCCTACGGGAACATTCAAGTGTTCCCGCTGGCAATTTTCGGTCATATTTGAGCGCGGACTTGAACTTCTAATGTTGTTTCATAACATTGAATTAGCTAGACCGAAATATATATATGGGTAAGGTTTTTCAGGGAAACTTCAAATTCGGAATAATCGTAGACACATTTGTTGGAAGGAAAATGGTAACATTATTTATCTAGATTTGAGAGAAGCAACAAGAAATGTCTGTTCAATTTGTATTTATTTTCTGAAAACATTAAAAAGCAGCTGTGTAAATTCGTAGCAACCTGTCAGGGAAGTCGGACACGCGAGCGCTCGAACTCCGAGTCCCTGAGGAGTTGTGACTCCGCGGTCACGTATAAATTACTCTCAGGGAGTGACCCTCTCTTTGTCCCAACAAACTTACTTTCTTCTAAGGTTGAAATCCTGACTTGAATTACGTGGTCCACAGCTTTAAAGGACTTCTTATTACTGAGTGTAAACGCTGGGGTGTGAACGAATAAATCTCTTTGTTGTGTTTCGTTTTCTAATCTTTATTTAAAAGCTGTTTTATAGATTAGACCTTGGTTATCTTAAGAACATTTTTGATTACATTTAAGTATGGATGTGGAGTCAGAGGCCCCGCTCGTTTGTTTCATATACCTCCCCGCACCCTAATTACTCAGTAGTTCTACTTTTACAAGAAAAATTTATAATAAAGAAAGAATTTGTGTCGTTGGGTATATAAAACGTTAGTAATTATTATCGCAATATTGGCTGGAACCTGTGACGCTCCATTTTCCATGTAAAATTATTTTGATAGTTCTTGTACTTTTTCGATTTTAGTTATGAAAAATGACAAAAAGTAATAAAGCTAGTTGTTGTTAGAAAAAGAAACTCTATGTTCAAGTTAAGTTCAAAAAGTATTTCTCGAATTTGAATGTATTGATTCAGTGACGAGACGTTTTCTACATTTTAGTATTATTAGTTAAAGTGCGTACTTTTTTGTAATTTCCTCTAGTAATTTATATAGTACATAATAATAAGAAAATTCGCTTACTAATTAGATTTCAAAAATATGGTTATTGTTAAAGAAATAAATTATACAATCTTTCAATATAATGCGAATTACGGAAAAAGGACAGAAAGAGCCCAAAACGAACGATGTAATTTAATAGGTACTAATTAACCGCGGACGTTATGAAAGTGATACATCAACAGTAACCTTACCATGCCTATTATTACAAACCAATGTTAGTTGAGCTCCGAAACCGCTGACCTGTTTGATGTTATCATCAGTTGTGGTACAATATTCCGTCGGCCGGAGGCCTAAGCTGGGTGGTTATGAGTCAGTGCACATTTATCAGGGCAGTTAATTTGCGAGCAGATGAGTCACGGCATCATCACTCATCTTGTACGTTGTAACTCACGTCCTACCAGTCGGGCACACTCGGCGCCTATCGCTTATATACTAACCCACCTCTCATCTTGAGAAAATCTACATTAAACGTCAGTTTCAATCCTCTAGAATAGATTGAATTTAATTATCGGATCCACGGCCATCGATAATAGTCGGAGACCTTACGAGTTACAACAATAATTAAATCGAAAATCGGTGTGTTAAAATACTGATAAAGTTGTTCCCTAGTGCTTGATCAATAATTTCATATTACTATTCATTGTGGGAGTCGAGCACGCTTCGGCACGAATTGGGCCAGCTCGCACCGGGGAAGTACCACACCCCCACAGAAAACCGGCGTGAAATAGTGGCATGCCACTGTGTTTCGTACGGTGAGTGGGGGAGCCCGTTTCCTTTTCCTCACCCGTTCTAGTCCATTCCTTCTTTCCTGTCGTTAATCCTTTCCTTTTCCCTCACCCCATAAAAGCGGGCAGCGCATTCACAGAGGTACTACCTTTGCGAATGTTTATGGGCGGTGGTGATCGCTTACCATCAGGCGAACCACCAGCTCAGCTGCCCGCTATGACATAAAAAAAAAAAAAAAATTACGAATAATATTGACATCAATAAATGTAATAAATGGATACAATTTTGTTTCATTAAGTGTATACGTACCTGCCAACTGAAACACATACAAGCAGCTGAGTTTTTAAATGCCTAGCAAAAACAGAAAAATTGGCTGACAAGTTACCAACAACTCTCAGTGCAAATAACTTTAATGTGTTATCAGTATATTAAGTAAAAAGGAAATGTAAAATTCAATCCATCGGTCACATTTATCTTTCAATAATGATGCAAATTAAACAATATCGCCGCACGCCTGTGGCGATATAATACTCCTAGATGTGTTGTTCAATTTGTTATTCTATAAATGAGAAACACGCAAACAACGTACGTTAGTATCAAAGATACATGATGCGTTTCGCAATCCCTATAACACAGTTTTGTAGCCAGCCTCATAGACTTTTACAATTTCGCTTGAATAAAAAATAAATATAAACGTTGCAAAGGGTAAGTAGGTGCCGTCGTAAACAATCCCATGATTTTACGATCCGGCCAGCGCTGGCTGACCTTCCCTCGTGTAGTTTTTATTTCTAACGTCCTGTCTCAGCCTTTGCCTACAAAGGCTGCGTTTGGTCTAGCACAAAATGCGACATATTTCTACTTTTTATTTGTAGCTTTTCTTGCGCCATGAAATGCGCGTTTTATATTAAAAAATATGCTTATAATTGGCTTTATACAGCAGTTATGCAGCATATGAAAATGAATTAAAAAAATAACAATGATATTGTTAATAGCTTTGGAACTGAGCTGATTAGCCAGTATTTTAACACGCATTTATAATTATTTCTAATTTGAAGAAAGAGGTGGATTATACAGACTATCTAGAGTAGTCAGTATTATACATTTGAAATAACATTAATCCAATATAAGGAATACTGATGGAACTAAATAAGATAAACAAATAGTTTTTATTCCAAACAATGTTGTTTCTGTCAATATAATTTACAATACCGTTTATTGCTATCTTTTCTATGTAAACCTGATCATTTTCAAACACGCTTTATAATTTCTATATTTGTATAATGTTCAATTGTAGCAAGTATGTTCAATATAACATTATAACTTCTAGCGCTTTAATCCTTTCTTACATAAATTACGAGCTAGTTTCGCTGACTGTAAGCAATAAGTTAGTTTGAGTTAGTTACTAAAGGACGTTATATAATTATAAAGCACAATGAAACTCTCACAATATAATCATAACATGTAAACAATTTGTACCATTAAATAATTAATGTTTTATACAATATAGTAAGAACATTAGGAGAGCCTGAGGCCAGCGAGACGCGAAGGGAATGGATGACAACGTAGCCCTAAATCCACTCTAAAGGCTTAAATGAGAAAGATTATACCATATTATATTTCATTAAGTGTTTATTGCACTGGAGCATAACTAGTCTTATAATGGAGTTTGTATTTGAAATGAGGATGTATCACAACTGCTTTACGATTTTCGATTAAGACGTTTTATTCACGCAACATATTTTTTTTTTTCATTTTGGTCCATGTTTAAGGAATAAAAAATCTTGAATAATAATTTTTCATTAGATTGTGATTAGTGTATCGTGGATATTGAATTTGATATTAATACGACATAATGCATGTGCCATTAACCTACCTACTGGAAACTTTAGTTTCAATTAAGACGTAGTGGCAAATAAAATTAGTTTTGGAATTTAAAAACAAAAACGCCTTATAGATTTGTATTTAACAATTTTTATTTCAGCCATTAAAGAAACCTCATTAATTTTCACTATTAGTCCCATAGTGGGTTCGTGAAGTCCCAACATAAATTTCAACATAACTTGGTCAAACAAAGACCAAATACGTACAACCCTTTAATGCGTCCCTAGTGACGGAAGTTATTTGTAGACTACAGTAAATAACTGAACGACTTGAACAGGAAAACATTTTCTTTGTGTTCTTTTTTTTTTTCAAATTTTAACTCCACTGCAGGATTAAAAACAATGTCTATTTTGGGTACATTAAGGTAACAAACTTTGTTATTTGTTGATGTTAATGATTTTTAAAGACTTGTTTTATGATAAAGAAAAACTTTTTCACTGTCTTTTTGCATTTAATAGTGTTAAAGTTGTATTAACATTTTCGTTTCATTGCTCGTTTCTCGAGATTAAGCGATGTGAAGGACATAAATTTCAAAATTATTACCGTTAAAGCTTAGAATTTATATACATGATGTACAAATGTATTATTATATAAGATACGTCAAAATGCTAGTGTAATAAAGATATATATTTACCTTTAAATACTACGATATTCAAATTAGTTTTCACGTCTAGTCCGCTAGTTACAACAAAATACGTATGGTAACGAAGTACATGAATTAAAGCGCAGGTTATAATTCAGGGAAGTTGTAGACAATAGCAGTCACTGAAAGCGCAGGGGTTGAAGCACTATGTAGATACGCAAATAAACTCGTTTCGTTAAGGCGATCTACATCGGCGCAGCTTCGTTTAAAGTTTTAATCGCTTTCGAGCCGTGATAAACAAATTTTAATTAAGTTTTAATATCACCGCTTAATTGCTGAGGCGAACGACTATCACAATATCTTTGTTTATGAATACTTATTTTGTATATTATGCCGAGATCGTTCGATTCGGGTATAAATGTTTCGTTTGCAAATTACGGAACCGATAATGTATGCGGCGTTTATCTGTTGCAGATCTAATTTACTATTATTACTAATAGCTTTCGTTTAATTCCAACAACACACATTTAGATTTTCAGTATTTAGTTATAGTGTGCAGTTTGTTGTAATTTTAATTTTTGAGTTAAGGTGTATCAATTCTAGAAAAGTCATCGAAATACTGTAAAAGTTTGATGATATGATGAGTTAATTACCGCAAAGATGATGCACTTAGAAGTGCAGACACATATTCACGATCCATTTATTCAATATCATAAAGACATCGTACAAAAACAGTGAACAATTCAACGGTCTTGAGCAAAAACTATCCTTGTGCTCAACTTGACAAGTAAAATCGGGATAATACTCCCATTTTTCATTCTCGAGCAGTGTGGACGATGCGACGCTCTCTGAAACGAATAATACCTCAGGGCATGAATTTAATCTTAGAATTCAGTGTCAGATTCATAAGAACCGTCACTACGACGATGTCTGCGTTCCCAATGTCTTTGTTATTACTGCAAGAATTCAAATTAAACATACCGCGCCGACCACTTGGAATAAACTTTACATTTATCTTTAGTTGCAACCGATTTTCTTCCTATTTTCAGCAGTTATTTCTTATATCAACAACATAGCTTTATTACCAGGTGAAAGGTATAAAAAATCGCTCCCGTAGAGAGCATCTGATGTAATAAATCATAAGTGCATTATAAGAAGCGTTCAGAGATACTTCGTTAAGGAAAACAAGCCTTGCTCTCGGGCGCTTAAGATTAATATTGCACAGAGAGGCGAATATTACGCTTCGTTATTTCCAGGCTGAAAGGGTAATATTAAAAGTGTAATGTTTAATTGAAGAGTGTATTCACGTAAAATATTGAATGAACTTATGATTTATTTAAATCATATAATTTTATTTGAATGTGAGTTTCTCTCGCCAGTTAAAGGATTTATAAATTGAATTCTAGGAAACACGTG
>NC_052118.1:6007024-6009756 GCF_012273895.1 Zerene cesonia | reverse complement strand
GATCAACTCTGATCCCATTTACACGAAATACGCCAATTTCCTGTCGTACAAAGTGATACACGATCATATAAATACCATACCCATCGCTAGAATGTAACAGTAAAAGAAGAAAAATACTTTTCTTTACAAGTAAAATTTGAAACAATCGTCAAATTGAAATGAGTATTAAAATATAATGATAGTTTGTGGATATGATAAATTAATAGTGTAGCTAAAAAAGTATTATGTCTCGCATATGTGTAGTATTTAGCAAAGTATGGCAAATTATGTTTAAAATAATGCATATTTACAAATTTGTTTTCTTTTTCTAGGTCTTTCAGTCACGTCGCGAATCAATACTAACTATCTCCCGTGGCCCCTAAACGTCGCCCCTTCACTAAAGCGACGGCGGAACACAGTGGGAATTTAGTCGGTAGAAATCCGACATAACCAACGGCTCATTGCCGCATACATACCCAGAACCCCTCATGGGTATCTATGCAAGATTTCCCCATTAGAAAATAGGTCTTTAGTCTTTTACTTTTAATAAGTGTTCCATGAAAGCAAAAGTATACAATTAAGTAGTCCGGAATTTAACATCTGCTTTATTATATAAAAGCTGTAAAAACTGTTAAAGTACGATAGGTACACTCGACGTAATCGACGGTGTAAAATTGAGTCATGCTCACCTACTTTGAAATTTTCATATCGTTCCACATATTTATATTTTTTGTTGAGCAAACTTGTAGACAATGAGACGAGCACGCCTCTTATATCCGTGTGATTATACTGAAGCACGTAGACTGGATTTGTAAGGAATATTTTCTTCTCTATTTATAATTTCTAAACATTATTATTTAGATAATATGGAAATCAAGGATGATATCTTTATAAACTAAAAACATGCTACACATATTTAACTAATTAGAGGTTATGTTGATATGAGGATATGTAGGGAATCAATTCCTTTTTTTTTTCTTCATAAGGGTTAACCGAACTGGTGGTTCGCTACATGGTAAGCGATCACTACAACCCATGAACATTTGCAAAAGTTTCCAAAGAGGATTAAGACAGGAATGAAGGAATGGACTACCTCTCCACTTACCATATCAAAAAAAGTAGCAATCGCAGGCTACTTTTTCACATCGATCTTCTGTGGGGGCGAGGTACCACCCGGGTTTGAGCTGGCCCAAAACGTGCCGAACCGTGCTCGACTGTCACATTAAAGTCGAGTGATTTATTTAAATAATCGGAAAAGTAATACAATGTTATGTTATGTTTATATTCCAAATCATACAAGATATTAAATACCATATTATAAAGCATAATGCAAAAAGCATCAAAGAATAAATAAAATGAAATCTAACAAGCACATACGACACAAACTATAAAAAAGCAAATAAAGGAACAACACAGCAATAACATTAAATACTCTCTCAATAATCATAACAAAAGAATTCATGATACAAATTCCCATTTCCTTAATCACCTCGACGTTAATTATTCACTTATTGTGTTATAGTAATGCGGTATACAGTGCTCCGGATGTGTACAATATAAAAATGTTGAGGGGAAATGCTTTCATGGTCGGTTATTTCTATAGGGAACAGTAAACGAAGAGCACAGCGCTATCCGGCCAGGCATAATATTTGCTGCAGAGTTTAAACACATTCTGGGTATACAAACAATGTTAATAAGATATCCATTTATCAATGTAGGTAAAAGGTACAGGTATATATTAAGAAGAAGGGATGAATTGAAGTAGTTACCAAAACTGTCGTTTAATTTTTTTATCATTACCAGTTTCTTATTTTATAACGCTGCCTCCGTACCTATAAAGAGTTATAAAACTTATTTTTATTATTATTCTTCTATATTTGTGATTATTATCAAAATTAATCCCACTCAAGGCATGTTTTTACTAACATAAATGAGTTCATAAGGAGAAGCAAATAAGCATAGCTTTGTTTCAGCAGAAACAGTTTTGACGCGGCCATAGCTTAGCTCTCGTAATATCGGATAATGTATCGTGCGGGATTCCCGATGTCAGCCAACTTTTATGTAATTGGCTGCGCGGAGCTGCTGTAATCCCACTCGCATTCATTAACGCTGTAACTGCAACTTATAATCTCTTGTCGGCAAGCCGGACACGCGGGATCGACGCTGTGGGGATCATCTCTGTAGTAATCAAATAGCAAGCCGTTTTCCACTTATTGCCTCGATCCGTCTGGCCATTTATTAAACCTATTTAGTTACTGATTGCTGTAATGCAATTGTACGGTGTACAACATGTAACAATAAATATAAAATTAAAAAGAACATAACAGTTGCAATTTAAATAATTGAAAATAACCCTTTCATTTATTAATTATTAGCTGTGCCCCGCGGTTTCACCCGCGTAAGTCCGTATCCCGTAACAATATCGAGATAAAATTGCCTATATGTTATTCCAGTTGTCCAGCTATCTACATACCAAATTTCATTGCAATCGGTTCAGTAGTTTTTGAAGAAAGTTTGTAGAAAGAGCAACAAACACACACACATGCTTACAAACATTCGCATTTATAATAATAGTAGGATTATATTTACGAATTTTGTTCACATTTGCTAAGCGAGTGATTAATTATCTATCTGTAAATTTATGAAATTATTACTATAAGGTGAATATTTTCATGGCACGTGTTTCCTAGAATTCAATTTATAAATCCTTTAACTGGCGAGAGAAACTCACATTCAAATAAAATTATATGATT
>NC_052118.1:6002667-6006024 GCF_012273895.1 Zerene cesonia | reverse complement strand
ACCAAGTGAGCAAACCGTAAAAACGATTCTCTGAAAATTAACTCAATCGACGCCTTCGAATAAGAAATTCTATAACCTCAGAACATGTACCAACAGCTAAAAATAACATGTATAGTATGTAATAAGGTACAAGGTTTAAAGTATAAATAACTTTCAATCCCTACTAATATTATAAATGCGAAAGTAACTCTGTCTGTCTGTCTGTCTGTCTGTTACGCTTTCACGCCTAAACCACTGATTCGATTTTGATAAAATTTGGTATGAAGATAGAACTGAACTTGGGAAAGGACATAGGATACTTTTTATCGCGAAAAAAGGGTAGAAAGGGTTGAAAGAGGGGATGAAAGTTTGTATGAAAGTTCGTTATTGTCAAACCGATTTTAATGAAACTTGGTATGGAGATGGAGCTAAACGTGGGAAAGAACAAACCATACTTTTTAATGCGAAAAAAATACTCCTTACCATGTCGCGCGATATAAGCGAATTCTACGCGGGCGAAGCCGCGGGCGAAAAGCTAGTTATATAATAATAATGCTATGTATTTTTATTACAATTCATTTTGTTCAGGAGAGGTATTGCTAAATTGATGAAGGGGGTGATGTGATCATTAAAAAAAAAACAGCATAATAAAAAAATAATTTAGAAATAGAAATATTAATAGCCATACAACTTTCATGCCTAATTCAAAGATGTTTTATCAATCTTCAATCATCGCTTATCATCAGTGCTAAAACATTGTTAAAGACTCACAAATATTAAACCTATTTAAGTTAATTCCTTAAACATAGAAGTGCAGTAGAACAAAACAAATGCTATAAATAATAATACCTCGTATAATCTCACGCTGGAACAAGTCGCCCAAGACAAAGTATTTAAAGTTTTTATAAAGTGAAAAGTCGAAAATTCATCTAGTTAAGAGCAAAATGAGATTCCCGAGACCACAGTGAGGCGAGCATCAACACTTATTAAAAGAGGATTAACTCGTTTAAAGTACGATTGAACTTCTGCCTTAGACTTCAATGCTGAGTGGCAAGCGAGTACAAACTTTGTTACCCTGGGGTCGGGTTCCCTTTATTCGTAACATTTTGATTATTTTTAACAATATACATTCACGTGTGTTCATTTCATAACACGAAATTTAAACAAATTTTAAGTTATGTCATGATTTTATACAATGCTGGTATTTTTTTTTTTCAACACATTTGTATTAGCTTACCATAACGTTGGCTTCTCCTGAATGGAAGCGGGATAATGGTTGGGATATTATAATAAAGAATAACATCGTTATTCCTAAAATGTCATTTACAAAAAGATCAAACCTACAGATACACAGAAGTGTATTGTGAAAGAAAAACCGTTCACAATATATACTTATGGAAATTAATAATTCTGGAATCTCTAATGCTGTACTGAACTTAATTTTGCCGATGAATGATATTAAAATTCCAACCTTATGTGCACAACCGGTAGTTCCCCTATGTAGACAATAGCGCTCAGGCTCCATCAACATCATCCATCGGTGAAAAGAATTTTTGAAATCAGTTCAGTAATTCCTGAGGTTATCGAGTACCAACTGTAATTGTGGATGGATGGTTGTTTGTTACACTTTCACAACAGCTAACCGTATCTGTATGGTATTTGGTACAGAGATAGATATAGATTAGTTCATAGACTACTTTTTACCCGCGTACCACGCGAGTGACACCGAGGATTACAGCTGGTAAAAAATAAACAAACAAACCTTTAGCATTACTTTATTGTATAAGTAAGTATAGGTATGATACCACAAATCTATATGAATCTTTTATTATATACATCAGAAATAAGCAGATCATTAATTAATAGGTACTAAAAAACGAATAAAAATTAAAATTTCCACGGGCCAAACGAAAAAGTTCGTTCGTAAAAATAAATACTATTTAACATATACAAAAAGGAGATAACATCACAAGTAACACACCCTAATGCCTAATACAAACAAATGTGTAAGAGGCAACTGATGAAGCTTATTACGTTTGCACAGTGATGTGCTGCTATTTAGTTCATTTGTATTTTTGCCTAGAGCTGCGGAATTATTCTCGTAAGCGGTTTCAGCGCCGAGAAACGCGATATTTCTTTGGTCAAACAAATTGCGGTCGGGCGTTAGTTTGATTGAGGGTTATTTGTTGCTTTTACAATGGACATTAGTGCGAGCCCGCGATACCGACATCTATATAGCTAATGCCCACTATTAAGAAATTGCTGTTTTTAAAATAATCAAAGAAATAAATTAAATGTAACAGTTAGGAACAAACAAATGTATTTAATTAAAAAATAATACTATGTACGGATAGCTATGGTACCGCCTCCTTGGTACAGTGGTTAGCGCGTGAGCTTAGAGCCGAGGGGTCCTGGGTTCGATTCCCGGTGGGGACGCAAAAAAAAAAAGTCTCGGTCTGGCAGGACACAGGAGGCTGATCACATACTTATCCATAAAGAAAATCGATCAGTGAAACAGATGTACATCATCTGCCCCATACCCCACTAGGGGACAAGGGACTTCACTTTTTTTAGGGATGGCTATGAAAAATCATGCATAATTCATTTATAAAATACGTAGTAAAACACAATCACACAAACATTTTATTTACAGATATGTTGACATAATATTTGCCATCATGTCATTCGTACTATATATTTTATTACACGTGGCGATGCAACGATAGATTTGAGTTAACATTTCGGAAATAACATAAATGAAAATTACTTAAAACCTTATTTCATCTAATGTTATAATGACAGACAGCTATTCACTGGGTTAACAGTTGTAATGAAAAAGGGAAATAGTTCAATTTAACCATTGTGTTATTTTGATGAGGGTGCGACGCCCAACTTGACTTTCGCACATTACAACTAAATGGACGCATTTAATAATTACCCAGAGCTGAGGATAACTGCTATCATATTATTATGGGATAATGTGATGGAAATCATCCATAAAATGAAACACCAACACAAAAATTATATTATGGTACTCTGAATCAGGTCTTTTTGTCGTTTTTAATGTGACAATAATTGAAGACTACAAATCACAAAAAAAATGGTATGTAAATAAAAAAAAATGCTATCTGATATTTGTCTACTAAAAATAAACTCAATATTTTTATTCCAAAAAGGCCCTGTTATTCAATATGTTATCGATAAATCTATGAGTGAAGCAACAGTTGCCATGTGTGTGAAGTCAAAGTCAAAGTCAAAGTCAAAGTCAAAATTGTTTATTTCGATTTAAACCCCCAAGGAGCACTTACGAACGTCAATACAACAATATTTCAAAAACATTACTTAAAAATAATAATAACCTTAAAAATAAATAAAATA
>NC_052118.1:5964746-6001667 GCF_012273895.1 Zerene cesonia | reverse complement strand
GGTTATAGAATTTCTTATTCGAAGGCGTCGATTGAGTTAATTTTCAGAGAATCGTTTTTACGGTTTGCTCACTTGGTGTTACGGTTTATTTCACCCGGCGGTATCATTTCTGAGAAATTGTTTCCCGGAGTTTCGGCACTAAAAAAGAAACCGTGAAATACCAATCTGTGTGTTTGTGCTCGCTGCGCAATATTTTTTACTTCCCCATCAATATTAACAGGTGGGAAAGAAGCGGATTACTTAATTTTATTGCTGGCTGCCTTTTGAATTAGTTCATTGAACTTGAATTGCTAATATCGTTACTTTTTTTTTTAATTCTTGTTTTATTTTATTAAAAGTATGCTTCATTTTATACTTAAATTAGTTAAGATATTGAATAATTTTTGTTAAAACTAAGTGCTTATACCAAGGAACAAATATGTGTTCATTAAATTAAACAAAATTGTTATCACCCTACATTTAACAATAAACCTTATCCTCTGACCCAATAAACAGATAAAGTTCAACTCAATTTACGATAAAGAGTATAAATATTTCGGCAGATCAAAACATGAAGAGATGAATTCAGTGGCTTTTAACCCTTGAGCGGCGCCCTCGAGTGGATCGGAATTTTTTACTGTCCATGAAACCGAAAACATGTGAGCTGAAAGTAAAGCAATCAGTTCTTATTAACCATTGTTATTTATATGAGCTTAAAGTAAATTTTTTAGACAATTTGTTGATCGTGTTTAAATTAAAATTTTGTTGTGATCATCACGTTTTGTTTTGATTTCTGCTTTCACAGAAAGGTCATTTACAAATAGTATAGACCATAGGGCATCAAAATCGATATATATATTAACGAAAATAAAGATTTTATAGTTTATGTAATTTATACTTTCCATTCGTATCTGGTGCAATATCAAATATTCGCTCCAAATGAGCACCTTTTTGAGATAACGTCGCGGCAGGCGAATCATTTCCGTAATGTCAGTCACACGTCTGTCCTGTCCGGTTGTGTGTGCGTCCACTAATGAGGTCATGGGTTCATATCATCTGTGATCCTTAACTGATGCTAAACACTCAAAAATATAGCAACATCATTAACTTTCAGCCCCCTTAATTACTGTCTTGCTCATCGGCGAGTAACAGCTGCAAGGCTAATAAATGATTTAATTAGCTATTATTTGTGAAGCACTATTCTACTGGCATTTGGGTTTCAGTCCATATTCAGACCGTAGGAATTGTGTTACTGTTAGCGAGACTGCCGGTATTATTGATTGCAATTATATAGCTTAGTTACTCGCTTGGTTATGTTATCGTGGCTAGGTTGTTTTTTGACAATAAAAAATGAATAGCTTCTTTCAAGCGCATTATTTTTAACCTACGTTCTTAAACAAGACGCGGCTTATAAAGAGACCGAGTGGCATAGAAATGTACTAAATACCTATAAATTGATCGAATTATATTAAACAACTGAAATTTAAAGTTCCTTTGTATAAGCCTAAAAGCGTTACAGTGTCTCGTGGAACACATAAATGTTTCCTAAACGAAACAATATGTAGCGAGTTTTATAGGGAGCGTTTCGAAGGCTGTCGTGGCTGACCGCAAGTAGCCGTTCCAAGTCGGAAACATTAAGGTTCCATCAGCGGCCATATTTTCCGGCGGGCGCTGAATTTTCACGGAGGCCGACTCCGTCCGGCAACTCGACACGCCTTTGCACTCAGACACTAGCAAAGGATGGAGTGGAATTGTGTACCCTAGTGGCTCCACGCCAATATTTTCACGTGTTTTAGTGATGTTAAAACTTTTAAATAAAAGACGACAAATTGACACTTATCGTACGTTCTTTTGCTATTCTCTGTAATTCACAATCGGGTCGAGACGCTGTTGTTTTTGTTTGATATTTTAGAATACCTTATTATTACACACGTCCTTTCCTAATAATGCAGCTTCATAATTTAAAAACCTGTACATTATAAACATTAACAAGTAGGAACACCTTTATACATAAACCATTATGAAATAAAATTGACATTTCCTCATAAATAACTAAAATACAAGCTACTCGCACACTTTAACGTAAAAGCTCGCTTTAGCCACGTCACATAAGTTGAACTTTATTTGGGTTGCAACAAACTTTGACATATTTGCACCGTATCTTAACAACCATTATAACTTTTTCGTAGAAGCATGATTTTAGTACTTAGAGAAACGTAAGATGCACTTTAGGCTTCGATGTAAGTGTACCTCATAATAATATTTTCCACATAATATCTCAGATGTTGGAAATGGGCTTTGAGAAGAGAGATTTATATGAATGATTCGTCAAAATGAGTAATGATGTGTGTGAAATGAAGGGATCCTATCCAAATCCATTTAAGGACTAGCTTATAAATAGTTCCCACCGATTAAGCATTTTCGGTAAAATTTTGGTTAAGAAAAGCAATATAGAAAATGACGTTTTGTCCTTTGAACGAAGAAATCGTTTTAGCCAGCTTTCAGGTTTTATTCTCAGCATCAAGACGTTAGTATCCTACAAGTTTACGTTGCCTCCACTGAAACGACACCTTTGGGCGTCTTTGACGTCCAGCAAACACCCCGTGAAATTGAAACAGTTTCAGACAGGGCTACCGGAAAATTCTTTTTAACCATTTCCTTTTTTTTACATTATCTTTCAAGATTTTATGACCTGTATTATTAAGTTATAGTTACGAATTCCATATAAAATTAACATATACTCTGCGATTACGATAAATTCTGAACATTCTCATTCACGCTATATTAAAAATACATCAAAAATAACCTATTTGTAATCTCAAATTTAAAATAAACCTGTGAATGTAAATGTTCACAATAATAGACAGCGTGACAGTAAATTATAGGGTCATGTGTAATGAATACATTTTCGATCCATCAGAATTAAAGGCCCTTTTTCCCGTCACACATATGATCGATGATCAGAAATGAAGACGGCAATTTTCTAAGAGCGTGTGATAGGTCGTAGATGTGATACTTTATCGAGAATCTGATGGTATTTTCGATAAATCTTAGTAATGTAGATTTTTTCACAAATCTGCAAGATAGGTGTAATTTTATTAACTGATAATATTAGAGATATGTTCATTGTTCATGTTCGTTTGTACTTTTAAGTTACAGTTAACTGATTAAGACAAAAGATTCATATACCATTCAAATCCTTCAAAATTATGTATTTGCTCGAATGTTCTGAAATGAAAAATATCATAGAAATGAAAACTTACTACTTAAAAACATTGTGCGGAGAGATAAAAAAATGAGTGCCAACAAAACAAATGTGAAAACACTTTGCTCTATAAGTGTAAATACAAAAAGATCTTTCCCGCTCCATGCACTCAAGCCGGGTAGAATAATTTATTACGAAAAGGATTTAAAAACACATATCGCGAACACCTCGAAAAATCTTCGCTAAGTACGTGTGAGAATTATAACAGATGGAATTTTTATGTATTGTTATTGTGATACGTAATCGTTTATACAATACTGTTTTATGTTTGAATATTTTTACATATTGAAAATAATGATTTCACAGTCAATAAACGATTTAACATATCAAGCATAAGAAAAAGTAATTATCAAAAAAAAAATTGTTTGTGGTTATTTTATTAGATTTTACTTGTGTTTGCGCAAGTATAGTTTTACATTCCATATAGAAATAAAAGATAGTCTACACGTGACCACGCTCTCTGTAAAATATTCGAAATGTCGAGTTTTATAATCAATAAAACGCGTGAAACACTAAATGATGAAATGTTGTGTGTGTCTTTTATGTCTTAAGGTATATTATTATTCACATTACACATATTATGGTCATAATCTTATTTTGTTTTTAATTACGCAATATAATTCAAGATCATTCGAATACATCGAGTAAAGTATTCCATTCAGATTCCACTGTATTACATCTTAAAACAGCGATTTTATAAAAATCAAGAGAAAAATATGTTATTATTTACTCAGCTCTCATCTTCGTTCGCGGTTCAATCGTTCCCATTCGAGTCCCAATGCATTCGCTATTGTATTTGCAGAAGGCTCTACGGCTCATGTCGATTGCCAATCGAAAGGAATGAGTGAACATTGGCTGGGATGAAATCTCGCCGTTTATCATTCGATAATAATCATCCATACACAGCGGTTATATTGGAATCGGCTGACCGTGATCTGTTTGGCGTGGTATTAAAAATCTGCATTGATAGATTACAATGGATACATTTTTCTCGCAATGAACGAGTTTCGTGATGAATTGTATGAATTATATTGTCTCTATGAATATCGTGTTCTTATTATTATTTTTTAACGTTTTGTTCTTCAAGTACTGAGTAACAACAGTCAATTAATCTACGTAATGACGTTCCTAGTCTACACATTCATTTAAGCCGGTGCAAATAGTTAAGACATTAATTTAAGTTCTCATGTTTTTTTACAAAACACCTAAAGAGAGTACCTAGTTAGATATACTAACTCTTACCCGCTGTACAGATCATTGTATGCGCTGACACTGCGCCGTTGACACACTTAATTGTCACAGATGTGGTTTGTATTTAGTTTCATTTCATATAAGTATAAAACAAAATATCGTGTGTCCTGTACTTTACAAACTTTAACCGCTACCGCTTTAATGCTAAATAGGAATGCAATAGCATCAGAATATCACAGTAATATTAAGTAGATAATTTCTACAACACATACTTAAATAAAAAATAACATTGGTTCATAATAATTCACGTATGGTAAAATAATTTAAAAAATGTCTTTACTAGTTTCGCTTGCGATCTTTCTAATATATAAAATCTTGAAACTGACATATGACACTCTTACTTTATTTCATGAAAACATTATAACCCTTACAAACAAACAAGAAAAAAAGCAACCTCGTATTACTATATTATCATAATTTACACAAAATAAGATTAAGTAGATTTACAAAAATTAAAAAGTTAATTAGAAAAGCTTTAAATATATGTTGTAGCGACTGAAGCGAGCATCTCCTATGAGAATAGATATAACTGCTACGAGAGTAATTGCTTTCACATCGTGTAGCGTACCTACGTCGCTTTAATTAGCTGCTTTCCTACGTGAAACTTTTAATTATTATAATGTACCGATATGTAAAGTTCTTTCGTTCTAAAATTAACATTTTACTTTGAACAGCGCTTTCAATAGCTGAGTAACATTAGACATAGAATCATCTATGCTTCAATTTTAAATATTATTCAGCTATTCTATTTGAGATTCATACCCTACTTTCCTCTTTATTTCGGCAAAAAATAATATGATTCTCAAGCAGCTATGCTACAAAAATAACAGATTTTTCACTTTTAAAATTTAAATACTTTTACATTAACCAACGTGTCGTATATCGTTACGAGTACGTACGGAATTCAACATGCATACGCAATTATAATATAAATTAAGAATTATATTTTAAAGCTTAATTACGCTACAACGTCTGTAGAAACGTTCTTATTTAATTACCAATTACCTACCTACAGTTAACGTAGCACCTACATATACCTGTTGTGTGTGCGTATTCTTGTGTGTATGCAAAATTATTATTTGTTTGGATGGCTTCCATTCAAACTGAGATGTCGACAATTTGTGTTTTGCGATATATTAATTGTTATAATTATCAATTATAAATTCCATTCTCTACTAAAAGGATTGAAACGATTAGGGGCGAGAAAGGATTAGACGAAGTTTGTGATAGTCTGCGGTCTCCAATTTTGGTCGTAGATTTCCCCAACAATGCTCTATCACTTTATTGTAGTTGTATAGATTTGTGTTATTTCAATTAAAAAGTATAATGAGAACGATATTATTTAAGGGATTCCTTTTTTAATACACGTTGGCAAGAACAACAATCTTTATTAACAGCGTATTTCAGAAGAAAACAAAACAGAAAGCTATTTGTCTGTAAATATCAATTTCAAGGCTTCACTTTGACGCATTGGTTTTGCGGTTGTAAGAAATATGAAACAATTATAAATTTCAATCAGAGGCCGTGCCAGTAAAAATGAGAATATATTGGTTGTAGCTGAGTGAAACTATTCCACGGACCGCATGTAATCGAATGGTATCGGGATGATGACCGTGGACTCCCTGCGAGATTGAAATGAAATATTCACAATGTATGTGTTCGCTCTTTTCAATTTAATATAATAGAATATGAAACCGTGCGATAAAAAATTCAAAAATTCTATGAAAAGCGCTAAGCTTCCATGTGTTGGTGTTATTAAACAAAAAAATCGTTCATGCTTTACTGGGCACAGGGCATACAATGGCATGGGCAGACAACTGGTAATATTGTCAGAATATTGTGTAAACAAGTGTGAAGAAACGAATGTCAAGAAAATATTTCACGCTTTAAATTAAATATAATATTGTTTGAACATAGAAATACCAGTATGTTCTTTGCTATAATTGTTAATAAATTGTACGATCAAAACTAATCTTAGATGTAATGTTTTGAGCATTTTCAGTCTGCATACTGCAATAAGTAATTGGAAAGAACATTGTTATATGGAAAATTGTAATTCTCACATATTATTTATAAAAAGCATTGCTCTACAAAAGCAACTAAATTATAAAAAATCTGATTCTATTTACAAAAAAATAATATCAAGGTATGAAAAAACATTATTATAGTAAAAGTCTCGATCTGTTATACCCACGTTGCATTAGACGGGTTCTTCAACCTCTATTGAAAGTATTTTTAAAATAGCTTACAAACACAGCTTCATTTTGTCGATAACGTCTGGGATAAAAACAATATCGCAGGTAAGGCGTGGGTTACGGCGAGTAGCGTCGGACGGTACTCATAAATCGTGGATACTGCCCTCTGCGGTGCACAGCTAACTACCCCCATTTATTTGCAACGTCTCTGATTACACGGCCACAAATATACAAGGCGATAATGCTGCATCAATGTCCTTGCTAATGCTACGAGTAATATAATCGGTTATATGGTTTTATTTTACTAAATGCCATTTCTCTTGTGAAAAACTCTTCCATTTATTCGTTGATGGTGCATTGATTCTGTATCACACATAGGTCATATTATTATAATAATAAAGTGAAGTACCATTAATATACTCTCAACCAAGTGATGATCTAAATTCTAAAGTCTTAATTAAGTTCGTTTAATTTGTGGCAAGTGAAATTACCAAGTACTATTAACAGAGCCATTTAAATCGAAGGACAGGGCAAGGTATTGAAATTTCAGATTCATAGTGTAAATAGGGAGCGCTGGCGGCTGGTTGACTCAGCTCTTGATGCATCATGTTTTGAATGCGACCCTCTTCGACCGTTCGTGCTCCCTCTTTGCACCTGCACAGATTTGTTTAGATAAATTAGAGAAATAAAAAACAGTGCAGCGCTTGTAAAAGAAGATTAAATAAATCACACTTTACACAAGCTTATTTATGTTCACAACGTTTGCGTTGTTCGCATTTTGTTATTGCATTGCCATAGTATCTCCGGCTCTCGCTTAATCGTAGCAACATTATACACTGTTTATATATTTAATGCTTATTTCGTATACACGAAGATTTATCTAGTGCTATACACGAATTTTTGATATGAACCAGTAACAACACTTAAAAAGGAATTTCATAGAGAGAACGGAACTGTTTTTTTCTTGTATTTACCTTTTTAATTTTTAATTAAGTAAACAACATCTATCAAGTTTGTTTATCTCTACTATTATGTTTATGTTAATGTGTGGATTGGTGGTTTGGAGTTCTTTGCGTAAAGAATCAGAACAGTTACAATTTTACGTGTAATTAATTATTTAGATAAGAAAAATGATATTGACAAAGGAATAATCTTTTTTTAATCAATTCAAAAGGCTCTCCCGTAAATTGAAAGTATACCTACGTTAAACATTCATTTGATGGTGAATTTATCCCAACAAAATTCAATTTAGTTGACGACAGTCGAACGTCCTTTATCTATGCACAGAAGGTCTTTTTATTTGATGGGCTCTTTCGGATACTGTTGTCCTCGTGATGTTAAAAATAATGGCAAAAGTATAGATAAGACTTAATCATAATACATTTTTGTAGGTGTAAGTGATGAATTATAATTTTTAATGCTTGAAATTTAGTGGATATAAGCTGCTCAAACAAAAGATACATGCAATAAGATACCAGTACTAACTCACAAAGTTAATGAAATATGAAATAAGCAGCGGTCCGTCCCGCACGCGGTCCATATAAAGCCAATGGTAATCAGGGATCACGTACATCCACCGGTGAAATGATTTTCACTACTTTCCTGATCTACAACCGTACAAACAAACTCTTTAGGTTCATATTAGTAAACCTATATATCAATAATGCATATGCTAATATATTTGTAGACGTGTCAACGTCCGTAACAATTAAATTTGATTTTAAATATATTATATAACGATATTACGATAGATATAATGAAATTTCACAATAAACATGTAAAACAAACATGGATAAATAAGAACGTATTGCAAATCAGACTACGCGAGAACTCGGTTACGCGCTAGAAATGCAACCAAAGTGGCAATAAATACAAAATCGAGTTAATTTGAACGTATCTACCTAAAACCAACGCGTTGAATATTCATCACATTTAGATAGAACGGCGCGATAGACCCACATCAGAAAAACATCAAAAATGCATCAAGCGGAAACATGGATCCATGTTGTTACAGCAATATTGTGCCTCAATTGTGCTTAGACAATGATCTACGTCACAAATAACGTCTCCACTCGCTTCTTGATTCCTTTCGTTTACCTGCTCAATTGAAATCGCTTTAAGATAGACTATAATATATTCTGCTCATATAAAAAAATAGTAATTTAAATATATATACTTTTTCTATTTTTTACCACTAATAATCCGTTCAGTGCTTTTTGTGAAAGAGTTACAAACATATATAGATTAACAAGTTCTTCTAATATTATAAAAGCGAAAGTTTTTAAGAATGTAGGGATGTACCAAGTTTCGCCTGTAACAGAAAATTCCTATGAAAATAAGTATCTTCACCGCAGTAAAAGTACCTATCTTTAGAAACAAAAATTACGTAATCTGTACTATTAATAATGACTAGTAAGCATAGACGTGTGTTTGTTACACTATCACATGAAATTCATTCAACGGATTTTTATGATACTCTACAATTGTGTAGCCTTCGTACCAGAATAACGTTAATAGAAAGTACGTTCGTCCACGGGTTTTTATTGAACTTAGAAGCGTTCGCAAGCGTTTGTGCACTCCAAACAATTGAATTTACATTTGAATATATTCATATTGTATTTATGAAACAAACATAAATTATTTGTATGATATAAAATACATATCATTTATATCAAAATATCACAATATAAAGACGAGAATAAGTTGTCATTAAAAAACCGTATGGACTCAAATAACAACTTGCCAAACAGGGTGAAACATTTACCCTGGAACGATGTAAAATGAAATTAATTTATGAAAAGCATTACCTACTTGGGAGAATTCGTTAAGGGTGAACAAATTGCCAGGACTCAACTCACGACGTGACAACGACCGCTCAGTCACTGTTAATGAGAGGTCACCACAACTGAACCGCGCTGACTTTTTGCAGGCTTACAAACGTTACTTTGCTTTTTAGTTTGACGATCTCGACAAATTGAAACATTTTTAGTCGCAGCAAACTTTTAACAACCTCTAATTACCAACGCTCCGTAGACCATCATGACGGAATTGTACTTCAGCCCGAATCTGTATGTCGACAATATTACAGTAAATACAATAAATACAAATAAGAAAGATTTTATTACGAACAACGGTGCAGTTTCTATTTTCTTAAGCCATTTGAATAAATATGTTCTGTTCCTTCCTACGATATTGTTTTGCGAGGTACAATACACAAAATAATCTCGTTCTTCGTAGTTTCTTTCGCGAGGAAACTATTCAAAATATTTGTACAGAAACACATGCGTTCGCTCCACTGATTATTACTTTTTAAAAATAACATGAGCGGTTGCATTCGTCATCGTAGCTTATTCTTTTCCTTGCACGGTAGAAAATTTCGTGGGTCATATCCGATTTTGCCATCCTAATATCGTAATAACACGTTATTATTATATATTTACACATAGAATACACGATTCTAAGTTCATTTATTAATTACCTATTTTCGTACAGAATTTGGTGTATGAAACATGAAACACTGACAGTTCTTTAATTGTTCTACATGAAAAGCACCTGAAAACTATTTTAACGATTTCAAATTGTCTGCACGAGAAGCAATACAAAATATTTAGTTTACCTTATATGGAGAATTGATGAGGTATTTGTAAATCTTGTACATAATGCGGTAAGAGGGTTATAAACTAATATTAACAAGGTAGTATCGCAAACCGCAAGATCATGAAAATGTACCTCGATCCCTCTCGATATGGCACGGATATCTTCGGTGTTTGGGCTACATACATTATTTATTATATTACTTGTACCTTGTTTACGTTGGTTGCCTTTTGGAAAACAACCCTTCCGGCCACGTGCTTATGATGCTGATACAATTGTTTTTCACGTATTTATCATTATTGAATAAGGGTCTCTAATAATATAATTGTTACAAGAAACATTCTACGGTAGAATTGTAACGGTTATTTGAGTTTATGATTATATTAGCTGATTAAAATGATGTATGAAAAAATAAATATAGAAAAAACATAAGAAAAAATTTGTTTCATGTTATTTTTGACGGATAATTACTTTTCAAATTAAATTACTTATAACTATAATAATGTAATATGACTGTCACTTGTGTCTGAAACAAGTTCTACGATCCACAGCTTTAACCAAAGTCGTAAATCTAGAAATTCTGAAATTTGCAATGTAAATCAAATATTATTGTGGATCCTGAGACCCTAATAGAGGAACCCAAAAGTCGGAGGCAATATAAAGCGATTAAAGTATCATTTTGAAGAATTTGTGTTGTGTTTGAGGGAATTATAATGTTGTTATCGATATAACCACTTGCGGTCGACTAAATTACTGAGAATTTGTTGAGTTTCCCTTGACGGTCTCTTGGGTATAGCATTTTAATTGCTCTGTAATTTACAGTTTATGTTGTAACTTGCGAAGGATAATACTGGAATGATGAGTGATTCTAATTAGTACTTTGTAATTTACTGGCAATAAACAGTTTGAATCCGATTTGCCGCCTCGTTCAAAATCTTGTTCCTTGACTATCAAGTGATTGGATTACAGTGTGTATTAACATAGTGGATAAAGTACTTATATTTAATCTTCATTTATCGAATCTTGATAATATAGGGAGTTTATTAAAAGACGGCTAAAACTCTATACAAGTAATATAATGTCTTCTGTATGTCTGTAGCACTCACAATGAATTATGTAAAGAAAATTTTAAAATGAATAAATCTGAGCTTGAAAAACAAGTTATGAAAAGTGGGCGGAGATTATTTGTTCTACTTATAAAGGAAATGTTCAAAGTTAATATTCCGTACGGTAAACTTGGTGTAACTCGTAAAAACGTCTCATATGTCAATACCTTTTGAAATACGGTAATGGAAATACGAAATAAAACAGAAAGCAAAGTATGATTAGTGAGCGCCATACGTCCCATTGCCAGGCTTTACGGCCGCTACTGCCATATCCATTTAAATTTGTTACATATTAAAATATTTCCCGCTTCCGAGTTTATTCATATATCGGTCATGAGCTATTTTTCATTGAGTCATTATTTTTTTACAGCACTATAACAAAAACCACCTTATGTTGACCGAAAGGAAACTATTTGTAAATTGTGTTTTTTTCACTGTAATGCTGATATTCTTGGACTAGGATAAAATCAAGATAGGTGGTTTGCATAATTGGAGTGTAGATTCTAAAAGCTACGAATAATTATAATTTATTTATTTATAATATATTAATCACATTACATAATTCACTCGCTGTGTATATACTTACATACAAATATTTCCTCTTTATAATATTCGTATAGCTAAAGACAAACTTTTTTGTAGAGAATAAGCTGTGCCCGCGCTTCCATCCTGATATAAAGGAACGACCGTAGCTGCTGTCATTTAGATTTCGGACTTGATTTGTGACAAAAATACTTATAATTCAGCGATACGCATTTATGATTTCAATAGTGTGCATGTTTAACTATCATTCATTTCAAAGTGAATATTACCTGCTCTAAATGAGTATGTATTGTTCACCATATTTAAATAAAACTAACAAATAGCGTAGTAAAACTGTACATAAAGATATCTTTATAAGCATTCCATTTTCCCGTCGCATATACTCGATCGGTGGATAAAAAAGTGTAAAGACTGAAGACCAACCGCAGATGCAATCAGAGAGGGAAATAGGAAATGTCTGGTTAGCACACTGAAAATCTTTGTCTCGGTCTGATTGAATGTATATGAGGTTTAGATCGAAATAGTATTGACGTTTCATTATTGTATGCTCTAAATCTATACAGTTAAGTATGTAAGAACGACAAAGCCCTTGATTCGATTGAAATTACAAATTCATTTTTGGAATGTAATATGAACAATGGAGTCCTTGTGTCTTACATAATAATAATGAAAACAATGAAAAGCATTAAGTATTTCTTGGCATATTATGTACGGGATTGTAAAGTCAATTTAATAAGTTTCATAAATAAAAGAATAAGATACAATACTGTTTTATTGTCTTAATTCTATATGATTTGATTAATGGTTGTGAATATGTTCAATTTGAGTGGTGTTCGAATGTGAACTGAATTAATTATAATGTTATACTAAAATGATGCGTGTTGGCGGAAAATGCTGACACAGCGCGCATCGCAATATACGTATCCCGTACATATTGGATTAAGATATTGTATATGTTTTGATTCTTATAGAGAAACCTCAAGTAGAAGGCCATATTAAATGTTTAGTCTCATGCATATTAAACTTTATCCATTATTTAATTATTTGATTTCTGAAGGAAAAATAAAATACATTTTACTGTAGATGATAATCCTTCAGTTTGTTAGATTATTATGTAGATTATTCTTCTGACTTTTTCATGCTTTAAAGGACATAATAATGATTGGAGAAACTGTACACATTGTTTAAATTGATTACTTAACGGTTCTTGACAATCATTTTAACAGTATACAGCAAATTTTCTGAGTGACTTCAATTATGTTGTCTTTTAGTTAAGCCGGACTGTGCAGCTATCTAAATTAATTCATAGCTTTCTTACGCTTAGTTACGATGTCCCTATGATATTGTGTATCTGTATTCCCCACACTTTTCCCCACCGTCCATACTTTGCTATAGTAGCGTATGAAAACGTCTAGAACGCTTTGGTAGCGATTAAAAAATCTCTAGTGTATAAAACCAGCGATTAGTTTGTGTGCGGGCTGCTCGTTCGGTGCTCGGGAGATTAAAAGTCCGCTACACTTGTTTGCGGTTGGGCTTCAATACCTCGCATGGACGCTCTTCAATGCATATGCAGTATATCAATGCATATGCACGCGGTACAACAATATCCTACGTTCGTTATGATTAATGTTCTATATTTTAGATAAAAAAAAAATTGCATGCCTATGTGTCTATTTGAAACATTTATCACGGCTTTTTGGATTTTATAACTGCATTGTCCACCTGACACCTGCACCAAATTTGCTTTAATCGTATTTTATTGTTATACGTGCATCGTATGAATTATTAATATATACTGTATGGTACGTGTTAGGTGTACAGCTGTCCACTAAATTAATATTTATATGCCTAATAGTGTGGTGATGTTAGTATGGTGATTATTCAGAATCAAAGGTCAATAACATTCCAAGTGTTCTTTGGGTAAATAAATTAGAACAAAACCGATCAGCAGATTGTTTTATAGGCGCTGTCCTCAAGGCGGCGCCGCCGAGATTTATTGCTAGAGGTTTCAACCACTAACGACGGGCCCAGCGGCCTACCAAGCCCTTGACTGATGGTCTACATTTGTTTCCACTGATTTACTTTGTACACACATTAACACAGCTTACGAATATAGATAATGTATTTGCCTTTTCATTAAAACGTTGCAATTTGGCCGTTTTAAAGACAAATTAATAATAAATGATTTACCATTCAGGTAAATGGTCACTGTTACAATTTTGGTGTACTTAGGTTTTAAATTTATTATTCCTAAAACAATAAATGGATGAATACTATAACTTAGTATCCATCCATCCCCTAACCGTAAGATTTCCTTAGTAAACAATTATTTTATTTTACTTATCTAATATTTTCATTCAACACCTGTTACATATTACTTATATATAGCATACATAGATTTAACAAATAACATAAATGTGACACATAATTATAGGGTAAAACAACGTCAAGTTTAAAATATTATTATATGTATACCTTACAGACATATGTAAATATTCACAGATTTCGTGACAATTAGCATAAAATATATCTAAACCATTGGCATGCTCATTGATCAGCTTACCCAATCTACAACGGAAGTTTGTGAACCAAGTACAGTCTTACGCAGAGGAGAAACCAAAGGCGTTATTAGTTAATGAGGATGCAATTACGTCTTAGTTATTCTTTTGGTGGCTGCGATCCTTTTCTACCTTTTAAATTTAAATCCTAGGGTCGAGTTCACCTCAAACAAAGTTTTCATTAGAGCGGGGCATAAGTTTGCGGTGTATATGTGCGAGGGAACGTTTGGCACGACGCTGATAACACAACAAACAACTTGTTACAAACGTATTTAGTTTTAGTTATTGCTTTGAGTTCGACGGTTAAATTCATTGGTCTAATAATGAAGAGGGTTGCTGGCGAAGTAATTAAGCTCGCCTTTGTATTGTAATTAAAATTTGGAACTATTCTGTGAACATAGAGATGTGTTTACTAATTATAATTATTTATAGTCCTGATTTTTATCAAAAATTCATTCTGGGAACTGACAAAATTATGAGAAAATGCTGTTAACAGCAACTATCATTTAGGTAAATGGTTTTGTTTTCTTTTCCCAAGATCTAAGGAATATTTTTATTGTTTATATTGTATCATGTAAAGGCAAGTTTTTTTTTGTCATTGAATAAAAAGAAATATTGTTTTGCTAAACACAGTGTCACCAAGCATTCGTTGCAAACAAATTGATAAATTTTAATATTGAGAAAATAGTGTTAAAAAATTTAAAAAATTAAAAAAGTTTATTTGTATTACTGTATCTTCATTTTTTGTAAGGCTTAGTCAAAGTGATACAAGATTAAATTACGTGCGGGAGCGTGGACGCGCTGTCCGGTTTTCAAGCAAAATTTTATTTTTTCCTACATTCGTTTGCTGGATGTCAAACAGATCTGTAAACTGACGGCGAATTGGGAATTTGCGTTCGGAATTTGCGTTCGCTAAAAGGTATGCTGATATCTCGTATTTATTATAACCATTGGCTTTATTTCACGCTGAACTAATCATTGATATAATTTCATCGACTAATAATTAATGCGTAGATCGCAATAATGCTTATCATTTGATGGTTTAGATATACTTATAGTTCTATTTTATAATAAAATAAAAGATATTCTGTTAAGTAGCAAACAGTTTAGTTGCATCATCGATGTTTTCAAGCAACTTTAACAAATATAATGAAAACTATAAGCTTAGAATGAAAATCAGCAACTGACTTCCCAACATCTACTCTTAAGCATACCTTTACCGTGTTGGGAATGTACCTACAAATCTCATCAACAAATGAAAGTTAGTTTTAACTTGATAGCATAACAAAAGAACTATCTACATTACTCATTCAGAAAAAAGCACTTTTTTGTTAATAATATATCCTCCATGCCCATCGAAAATTTATTCATAATAATAACATTTTTGTTATTAGAGGTGAGGTTAGTGCAATCCCCCAGACTTCACAGGTGTGTATGTATACTTACTCTTTTGTCCGTTACACGATGCTAGGTAAAGGGACAGGAAAGGGAAGCGGTTTATCTGAACTCCGGAACTCAGGAAGACGTGGCCTCTCCCGCCCGCGGCCTACTATACTCCTTGGGATTCACATTAGGAACGAATCGCAATTGTGTTTAAAATACATGATCATGTTTATTTTTGTTCAATATTTTGTACTGTTTCTCAATTATAACCTTTACCGAAATTGCATATCAACAAAAAAAAGAAAATACGAATTGGAACGATCTTCGTATTTGGAAATGTCGATAAAAACTGATTAATAACTTGGTTTTTATTATGCACACATTTAAAATTTCTATACTGTACTTTAAAATGCATTTGCTTGGTAATAAATTTAAATGTTGGCTGTATAGGATAAATAAAACATTTCGGCTGTTCAAGTAGAAGAGAGGTCAGTTAAGGTAAAACGTTACGGTAATCTGGGACAATTTATCTAGTATGTTTTTACTCCTGTTGCTTTGTATGGGACTTTTATTTAAACGACGAATTTAAATGTGAATGTTATTTAGCTATTCAACCATGTTTTGTTGTTGTACGGACGATAAACTTTAAAACTTTAACGAGAAGCAAGACATTTTAATAAGCATCCGGGCAGTATAATTAGTGTTAAAGTGATTACAATTATAAAGTGATTAGTATCCAAGCAATTTTATTACCGCGATAAACCAATAATTTCTATTGTTTGTGTGTGTGTAGTGGTTGGGAGTTTTATGGTTTCCAATTTATAAACTGGCCTGGATTAGTAAAAGAACCCAGCAGCTAGAAGGTGCACGTAAATGTCTGCGTACAAGAAATACGAGAAAAGCTAATGACGTTATTTCCTTACACTCAGCCGCACTGCAGTCCAAATATAATTTCCAAAGGTGTTCGCTAACTATAGGTAACACATAAATTCAAACTGCGATAGTAATAGCCTACTGCTACTCCGCTATGATTTAAGGTTTGAGCGAGCTGAAAATGCAGACGATAACCGACGATAACCGAGCGATTTCCTATGAATTTATTTTTCGTATTAAAGAAAATTTTTATTTAAATGGTAAGATGTTGTAAAATTCTCTGTTACATTCATAATATCTTATTATTGAATTTTCTATTCTACATTTGCAAACACTGTGGTCTTAGAAATCTATAGAATATTAAATGTTTTTGTGTTTTCTATGGGCTCTATTCGTGTAAGACTCATCAACAATACATTTGGATTATTTAATGTCTATAGAATATTGTATAAATTTACATATTTAATACTATCGCGATTTATCAAGATTTTTCTTTGTCAAACAAGAAAAAGTTGAACAAAATACTTATAGTTAGTTGTCTATTTTTAGGTGTAATAAAAAACAGTTGAACTAAGAGATTTAAACAGCAATAAATGTAACAATGCAAATTGGAGAATGCAGTCTAATCGAATTTTATTAGAGCAGTAAATACATAAGAACGCAGCATCTTGGAAGGCTGAAACAAATTACGCTCGTCCTTAATACATTGCTTCGTATGGGCGTAAGCCGTAAGTGGTATTTTGTTCGGCTAGCAAATACTCCGTGAAATTAACTGCGCCGAGCCTGGACCATTTCGGACACTACACTTTGTTTAGCTGTGGAGTTCTTTCCCTAATATGTGATAGTAATTCATTTAAATTTTTATAATAATAACTGTGATATTTTATATTGTTTGATTAAATTTTACTACCGTTTGCGTGATGTGGATAATATAAGATTTAGAGCCGATTGAAACAAACTAATGATAAGCATCATTAGAGTCCGAGTCTACATTTTCATTAAAAATAACACAAATTTTTTCGTTATTGTAGTATAAGTAAGTCATAATTAACAATTCTTTCGGTATCAGTATCAGACATTTATGGACAAAGTTCATTGGCATGGAGTTAGACCATGTGAAAAACGAGCAGCGCAATAATTTAAACCTCTCAGGAGCTGACCCGTCCACGGCTTTAATTAACTTTTCAACCAGTTATTTTCCAACGGGAAATTTACGATAAATCCAAATAGTTCTTAGAAATATAATTTTATCTTAGGAAAATTTTCGAGAATGTCGATCTTAGAAAATTAAGACGTTATTTTTATAGATGTTAGTAGTAGTAGACAAAACTAAAATAACTTACAGTCTTTTTATTATTTTGTGTTAAAAACGAATATATGGAATAGAATTTGATCTTTGATATGAATTGTACTATCACAAAATATTATTCAAATTTATTTTAATGAGTCTCTTGCATTATATAGATGTTTTATAACCGTAAATAAATTTCCCAGGGCCTATGACAAAATTTTTGTAGGAGACTCATGTGATCTGCTATATTTCACAAACCTCGTAAGATTCTAGTGGACTACAGCGAAAAATGGGTATTCATAACAAAAATGTCTGTAATATTGCACCTGCCCTACACTTGACATGGGACGACTTCACATGAATCACGGTGACGGCGCGAGTAAATTCCTGCCACTTGAATAAATAATCACGTCGCAAAGATTTTGTACAACAAATTCACATTGAATTTTTTGTTTTTAACTTACATTATGTATATTATACACGCTTCTACATTATGTTATGGAAAACATAATTAATTAATGGACAACATAATCAACATCAATATAGAAATTGATGTAATATAATGGTAATCATTATATTACATCAATTTCTATATTGATAATTTTTCTAGACTATAATTTGAAGCAGAAGTTTTATATATTAGACTTGGAGCGGTGGTGGCTCAGTGGTTAGGACTACGGATTCCAATAAAAAAAGCCGTGGCTTCGAGACCGGTCGTGCGTGCAATAGATAAATTGATTCTTCAATTTATCTGCACATTATCTCTATCACCATGACATGCGATATCTGCCAACCCGCAATTGGCCAGAATAGCCAGACAGAAGGACGGACAGACAGACCAACAGATTGACTACGTAATTTTACCTTTTGGGTTTGGAAGCGTACAAATAACCTAACCCATTACGTATAATAAATACTATATTCGTCACACCATTTGTAAATAATTGCAAAGGAATATTAATTAATATTTCATTTCTTACTCATAGTTTATTGTCATATTTTTATTAAATTAGAATACCCTCAATAGAATTTGTCGAACAAGAAGAGCGTTGTACCTTTTATTCGAAAAAGTAAAAACCATAATAATACATTCCAATAAGAGACAAATATTTAATAAAATACTATGTTTTGATTGGACTATAGCTAATAACACTTTAGTGGTCTACAAGATTGAAACTTTTGGTTTTCACAGAGCGTGTCATGGGCTATGTATGCGGCATAATTTAGGCGTTCATTCGGCATACACTCTCATCCAAAATCACCTGAAGTATTTGACCTTCTGAAATAGACGTGGCAAAATCTAGAGATATGTAGTCAGAGAGCAGTATATGTAAATAAGTTCCCATAACTCACATTTTTCTGTTTATTACTTGCGTTTAATACGTTCTTTTCATAAAAAGTGACACATATTGTTCACATAATATTATAACTAAAATCTAAATTGAATTTTTTTTTTTGATAAAAGGGTGTCACGTAATATGCAGTTTTGCAATTTCACCGTTCACAATTTAACTTAAATATTAATTTTACTGATTACTGCAGGTTTGCAATTACTGTTTCACATAATATAAATTAACTCGTGTTTTAGTTGGCAAAGTTTTACGTTGAGCAGAGACCTTTTGGCCCAGACATTGTTATATATTATGTGTGAGCACGCAACAATGCTATAAAGCCTTGCAGTGTGTATTTAGATGGAAAATTATATCTTATTGGCTTCAGACTTTAATTTCTACTGATTTTTGCGATCACAAATATCGTTATAATTGCGATATGCTTTTGATTGTTATAAAAAAATTAACAATAGTTGGCTTTACAATAATTATATTAATCACAAAGCTATTTTAGAGAATAATACATTGACTTACATGCGCGATAATGTAAACAAAAGTTTATATTAAATTATGTTACAAAAAGTTGACACAATAAACTTCCACGTCTGTTTGAAGATAATTGTTACGTACCTTACACTTTTATCGGTCACAAAAATATAAATATTATTTTGCTTTGCTAGAAATAGTAACAATATTCGAAACAAGTGCATTGTTTTATTTCACAGAACACTAAAAGCGCCTGTTGTCGCTGAATGCAACGGAAGTGTGTTCGAATGACTCGGCGCCCTCCCGGGAGCTCCAGCGTTCCTCTGCACGATGTTTATATCAGTTTAAGAGGGAACTCCACCGATCGCAACGTTTCCTGTGAAGAATAAAAGAGTTTTCGAGAAATGCGGCCACTTTGAATAAATGTCACATATTCAGACGTTTTGTTGAAGCCGACAAGCGGAGATGTCAACTTGTGTGTGCAAAATTTTTCAAATTCACTTACTATTTATTCATGACAACGGTGCATCGTTAGATTTGTTGTATAGTCCTTGCATTTACCTGCTACTTTTCAGCATGTTCGTTTTACATACTAATAATAATTTATTTAAAAAATAACATGGTCTGAAAATATCACTAGATGCCATAAGAACGCACATTCGAATTTTAAAATAGATAAAATATGTATCTATGAACGGTAATTGCGGAAACTGTGATCGATTATATCTTATGGTGATTGCAGACTGAACATATACAATCTGATTCTTTTTGTATCCGTCTCACACGCCTGTCACAATAATAATAATTGTTAGAAGCTTAGAAATTTTCCATCATTATTTCTCAAATGTATACAAGCGTTCATGTCACATCAACGAGTTATTTTTAAAAGGCTGAGCCGTATCTAGTTTGAGTGAAACGAAGCCCTTTGATGTACGACTTTCAATAGCTATTGTTGTGATCGCGATCTCACTTTAGAAAACTAAAAAAGAACCAAATTGTTTGCAGTAATCGTTTTTAGAGTATTTGCTTATTAATTTTAATGATCTATCCAAAATATTGCTGAGAATGCCTCTCAAGTATAAGGGTCCTTATTAAAAAGGTCCAAAGCGTACGAGGCCGAGGGTCGCCACTCAAGTTAATACGCCATGAACCTCCTTTAACTGAGAACGAAGATAAACTGACTTGTTCATATTTTGTTAACAACTTATTGGTATTGTGGATTGTTATGGGTAAAATTATAAGGAGGTTATCATTATTAGGAATATATTTACCAAACATATATTTTTTTGACTTTGTAATTACTTCATTTGTTAGATAACTTATGCATAAACGTTTTTATAATGATTTTGGGAAAAACAGAGAAAGATATTATAAACAGAAATAATTAGTAGTTACCTACATTTTCAATGTGTTTCAGGTTTTGTATTAATCTACTGTTGCTGTTCCTTATTATATTATGTCTATAGATTTTTCGGAAAATGCACACCATTTTGTTGTAACATATTATTATAGTGACAGTATAAAATACTTACCCCAAATAGTATTAATTACTACTTCTTTGTTTTTTTTTTAATAGAAGAGCGCTTGACCACGATCTCGCTTGATGGGAAGGTGAGATGTTGTCTAAGATGCGCGATCCATCTTACTTCGAATCGAAGAGTGAACAATGAACAACCTTCTATGGTACCTTTTTACTCTTCTGTTGAAGACCTCCAGTTTGTACGCATAGGGAAACACAGACTCGGGAAGCATGATCCAATTCCTTGCGATTCGAATAAATAAAGCTGTGTAATGCTAAATAAATTCTCGAAAGTATATCCGATAGAAGACCGACAGACTAGCGACTCTGCGGTGATGACCGAGGCTCCATCTCTTGCCTACGAGAGCATCGTCATTTATGAGCTTCTTGGCACTGACCTCAAGCATCTCCAGCTGGTATTTAGCAAAACCAATAAAAGTGTTCTAAAACAAATAACGTATACCTATAAACTTATGAATAAACTTGTCACATAATAAATAACAAATATTGATAGAAAGAGCAAGTAAATATTAAGTCATTTATTCTAAACAGAAGTATCGCACGTTACCGTTTTGACGTCAGCCATTGACTGCATACTTATGACTTCTGAATGATCGGCTCCTTTTGTACGGCGGCTTTTGTTATTCTACATAAATCGTCTGTATCATTTCTCAAAAAGTCGACTTACAAATAAATAGCTTTTTTATACTTTTCGTAAATTGTTTGCCGCTTTTCGTTTTTTATGTAATACAAACGGTTCGCCCCGGCTTCGCCCAAGGTTCGTATATAGCCTATATCTATGCACGTATTACCTATAGAAATAGGAATACGCGATTTACAAAAAAGATACTAATTGTACCACTAAAAATGTAAATCACTATTAAATTACTATGTTGCTTGAAAAATTATTTGACAAAAAATCCTTTTGATTTGGATTTTTTTGTATTTAAGAATGCTTTTTAATCATTAATAGACGTTTAGCTATACATAGGACATAGGACATACTCTTCAAAAAAATAAATCATATCTAACAAAATGTTAAATATCCATTTGGACCACAGTCACAGTAATTAAGTTCGGATTGCTTCAATATCTGTGACACATTTATCTGATCGTTATGTTGTGAATATTCTGGTATGTTACATTCTACCAAATTATGTGCATAAAATTCGGCCTTGTAAAACAGTTAAATCTACTTGTTATTAATTATAATTATGGTTCTATCAACCGCATTCTGTAAATAAATAATTAATCAACATTTTTATGATTTATTGATTTTACGTACTGGTATTAGGGATTGATAGAGAATTTATATAACGTACTAACCAGATATGATTTAATTGTACAAATGTCGGTCAAAATTTTTTCAAAAGAACAACCATTGATTCCATCGAAACTTCCCATAAAACATATTGTTTACACTTTGTTTGCAAACATTTTAAGAGCTGTCAGTCTGCTGATAAACAATCTTGGAAAGTTAAATCATTTAATTACGTTCATCAAATGGTTGAGAACATTTCAGGAAATTAAAATACTTCAAACATACACATTTTAATACTGCATATGTTGTAAGACAATAAATTTACTTTCATTAATAAGTTTATAGCATTTAGCAAGCTTAAGTTATGTTGCCTAAAAACTAGAATAATTTCGAGCAGAAATACGAGGTTATTAAATAACACGCTTATCAAACTAATATAAATAGCAGTGCTACATTTCATTACGAGAAAATTGTTTAGTAAACATGTCTAGTTTCGTCTACGTAAGCTGTACCTTTTCGGTCAGATTACTGCGACACGAAAATGTATGGGTGTCTGCATTTGCACTAGAGCCGAATTAGAAATTCAAAGTAGTGTTGCTAGACACGCAGGTTCCTAAGGTAGGATTCTGTTTGTGGGATAACAACTATGCGAAGTGTAAGCAGTGTCATAATGTCAAACGTGTTCGCCACTTTGTGGGTCCACCTAAACGAAATTGCTCGGGATAGCTGGATAATAATAAACGAATAAAGTTATTATTCGTGCAGAGATTAAAAACTGAGAGTATTTAGTTTTTAATTACTTTAGCGTTTCATGAAAAACAATACTAACGTTAGGAGGTGCTTCAAATAAATTAAAAGGCTTTAAAATTATAAAATGAGGCTTGGAATGGAATGCAGTTGATACTCAGTATAATGTATGTATTTAATATGCGACATTTAAAGTATTCAAAAATGTCATCTTCTTTGAATCTCAAGAGCGATTTGATCTAAGTGGCAGCAGCTTGTTCCCTCCAAATACTTTACGTTCTCGCTCGTTCATAAAAAAGACAATCTCCCTTATTGCTGCAATCTGTTACACATGTTCCGCACACGGTTATGTCTACAGCAGCCCTCATAAACGACAAAGTAAACCATAATATATTGCGCAAATTTAGGGTCAAACGCTGGAGTCATAAATTGCTCCTGTTATATACTTAAAGTACTTAATGTAACTTTATGGTTAGGTCTTGTCTGATATAGTGTTAACTAACGCTGGATGATATATCGCAAAAGTTCTTAAAAAGTTATTGGAATTTGTGTTAAACATCCGGAATTGAAACAGGCATAATAATGTAACGTCGTCGAGTCACGTTAATGAAACAAGCAAAAGTGAAATCTGAGGAAATTAACAAGTCTATAAAAACAAGTATATGAAGTCTATACGCATATGGATACTTTCTTTAATGGACTTGAACTGCTTATACTTGGAATCAAAGTATATTTATGTATATGTACTCTTAATAGTACATTTTATAATATACATTCATTACATACATGATATATATGTACTCACGTAACACATTTTATTAACTCCACGTCGGCTCAAGTCTTCGAATGTTTGAAATTTTATGTTAAACTTCCCATACAATTGATTAAGTTTAAGAATCACATGGGAATTTTATGAATAAAATATTTTAATGTAAATAAAATAATGTTATTTCCCATGAATTTATAACACAAGTCAAGAATTATGTTATGATCTAGCTCTTAAATCAGAATCATTTCAACGTACTCTTTACCCTAGTATATTTTACATTTATTAAAAAAAAATCATTTATTGAACAAATCATATATCACATAAAAATTATGCGAGCTTTTAATATATAAGCATAATTGCTTAAAGCTATACTGTTACTATACTATACTGTATTTTGCTATACAGTATATTTTGCGCAATTAGTCGTAGGTAGAACGAAGTATGACGTTGCGATGCATTTTAGAAATACACGTTTAACTTTTGAAAGTCTGAAACATAGCTCTTCTTTTATTCATTTTCTGACATGTGGCGTCTCTCCGTTGTGTACAAGCTTTCTTCTCTAACAAAATAAACAACATTTTGCTTTGACTCAGATTCTTTGAGAGTCAACTTCACATGTTTTATGTATGAGTATGCAGTTTATCTATGACTTTTTTATTTTATTGACATCGAACAACATTCAACTTGTAATTTACAACGTTTCGGTATGTTATTGAATTTTCACCTGGGCTATCGTGATTTCTTATAGCATATCTTAACGCGTT
Source organism: Zerene cesonia (assembly GCF_012273895.1). NCBI lineage: Eukaryota > Metazoa > Arthropoda > Insecta > Lepidoptera > Pieridae > Zerene > Zerene cesonia. The sequence goes on along the minus strand of NC_052118.1, from coordinate 5,976,752 downwards.
TTAAGATCATCCCCACTACCAAATTTGGTAGGCCGTTCCCTTTGTTACTTAAAACTATATTCATCCCTTTCTGTCTGGGAAAATTTTTCAGTTAAACTCAGAGTCACAAACTATGTCCAACGTTCGTCATCCTTAAATTACAACCTAAAGCTCAGAGGAAAAGCGTACGAAATTCAATGGCGCTAAAGTTACCTTAGTCCTTTTCAGAGCTGCAACAGCTAGCCTTTTAACGTCTCTAAAATTTAAACGACTTAAGAAAACTTATGTGTCACGAAAAAAGAGACTTTAATTTATCTCCGTAAGGTCTATTTCAGCTTTTATATATTCCGACACCTATGCTATATTTCTCTCAGGCAGTACTTGAAAAAGTTGAAAGATAGACCAGTCAGGACGTTTTGACTATGGGGTTCTATGAAACATGCCTTCAGTCGCTACGCGCGCGTCTAACTAGCAACACCGGTTTTGACATATCACGAAAATGGCGGGAACTTTACGATAACGTTCGAGCTTTGGAAGTTACGAGCGTAGATTTCAAAACTTAATATTTTATTATATTATATGTTAAGTCGTGTTACTTGTATGTTATATAGAAGAGAATACCAATGTTAAAGAGTTGTTAATAAAATATGTAAGTATCCGCTCATAATATGTAAACAATAATGTTGCTTTTTTTTATTCGTACAAAGTTAGAGCGTTTGCATGCAGAAATAAACTTTTGTAAAACATGTTGTCCTAAACATGCGGATTTGAGTATTCGTGCGAATGTAAGTAACCGACTTTAGAAAATGGTATATGTTCAATGGAAAAATCCATTCGATAGGTACATAATTATAACAGATTTATATATTTAATTATATAATTTCATAAGTAAAAGTACTATTTAAAAATTTTGAATCACATTCTAGTTTCAAATTCTAGAAACTATTGAATAGAAAAGGATTATTGAAAATAAATATTTCTATTTTAAAGTAATTAAAACTTGCATTAAAATTTATAATATACATTTTAATTTAAGTAAGTATATAACACATTTTTAGAACACAATAATTTCATGTAAAATTGTAAATTGCAAGATACATATAAACTTTGATATAATAGTATTAAAAATGCAAGATTACTTACATCGATAAATACCGACGATTAAATTAAAAATATTGCATTTATATCTTTAAATATCTAAAACCTAAACAAAATTTTGTTAAGTCTCCCCGTGACCACGCTCGCTGTAAAGTGTTCGAAACGGGTCGGGTTAATAATATAATGAATAAATCGCGTTTAAAATCCGTTAAAGTTTTTAATTTCTAAAAATTTGTATTAATCAAAAATAGCTCGCACTAAACTTGCGACGGCGATTTAGGCCTTAACGATACAAAATATGAAATAAGTTTAAAGTTAACAGACCGACAAATTGTCTCTATTATTTTATGCAGGAATTCGCTTTATAAGATACTCGATAAAACATTCATCATCATTAGCCAATACATGTTTCCATTGCTGGGAGACAAGCCTGATGAGAGGATTGGCAGATGTCGCATGTCGTCGAACTTTTGATTCTTTTGATTCTTGGACACTCCGGTTTCCTCATAGATATCGTGCTGATAATAAAATTTCTGAAAATTTATTAAAAGGGGTAAAAAAATAACACAGAATATAATAGAAAAAAGGCAAATGTCAGTGTAAAAAAAAGTTAAAAGCCAAATAAGTAGATCGTAATATCCTTACTTTTTTTATAAATGCGGAAGTAGCCTCTGTCTGTCTATACAACAGTCTATGTTTTGCTTAAAACAAGTGGGTGAAGCCGCGGGCGGAAAGCTAGACCATAAATGCAATCGTATCACAAATTAGGTATTTCATCTCATGTAATGCTGGAGCTCCACATAAAATAGCACGGCTTTCATTGAATATAAATATATTAAAATAAATATATCAAAAATAGTTTACAAAATAGAAGTACTATTTTTTTATTAATTTGTCTTGTATTGTATGTTTGTTTTCAACCGACTCAAAAAAATGGAGATTATCAATTCGACTGCACTTTTAATTTGTTTGTATGGGTAGAAACAAAAAGTACATAGTAATATGTACTTTTTGTTGCTACCCATAACTTTTTACGCCTTCCACGCGGTTCCATTTAAATTTGGCCAAGTTCAAATAATTTAAAGGTTGCTTAATTTATTGCTAAAGTAATAATGTTGATTAAAGTACTTGAAATTGTTGAGTGGTTTTTACTACTACGGCAAAGGCAAAGGATAATAGACAATTGAAGCTTAAGTAGTGCGAGCATCAAAATACATTATATCATTCAATACATCATGTATTATATAAATTTAAGACAATGAATATTAGAAGAAAATAAAAAACACATAGTCTCTTTATAGAACACGTATCAAACTTCTTTATAAACCAAAGGGAATTATAAATTCCCTACATAAGGCTTCGATTTGACGGACCAAAAAACCCTGAACCGCGGCTTTCATATCCATTATTACCCTCAACTTCTTGTTATAAAGATATTTCATAAGCCAAGGAAAAACAGATCACTTGGCGTTAGATGATGGTAGATATGGTGGGTGTTTGGCTAAGGAGCCAAGTCTGCAATTTTAGTAAAAGGATACCACCATTACGATTCAATTGACAGTTCAATACAATCCAATTATAATTGCATCAAAATTTTTATTCCCAAAAACTAAATTGTAGTTATTCTAGCATAATACATGAATTGTAATGGTTGATGATTGAATTCTTAGAGTTTCCAAAAAAAAAACATTTATGATGTAGTTGCGATTCGATTGGGTTGGATTAAGTTGCGATGGAACATCATTAATCATAAATATTTAGCAGATTACTAAAGCTGTGAAACCATTCTGACATGAGCCAATTAAGACACGATTGAAGCATTTTTAATTTAAAAGACTCGGGAACCTCAAAAACTCAATTTTTGTATGACTGCCATTCAAACTGCAGGCTTGTATGTCTTTGTGAAACAATATTTTAGCTTGCAATTTGCTGGTTTTCTTCTTGAATATCCTTCCTCACTCTTTTCACATATTTTCTTTGTTGTAAATGCCCCCAAAAAGCAGCTCTTTTTTTAAAACTAGGATTATTACAATCATAATTATTGTGTCAATATGGCATCTTCGACTATTTTCACGCTTTCTTCCATATAGCGGGAGGAGAAATTTCCAATGTTTCAACTAAATCATCAATTACACGTTTGGTTTTTTCATTCATTTTTTTTAAACAGAGCTTGATCTCTTATTTCAGTCTCCTGCATTGTGGTGGTAGATAGAAGATAGTCTTCCTTAGTTCTGTATTGAAATGAACGTCTGTATTGGAAATCGTGTCTTAGTCATTATATTTTTTGTAGGTATCTATAATACATAGATAATTAATAAAAATAAGTTTTAAATTTTTATTAGCATTGGAAAGCTTTTGGTTATCCAAATTAATTATTATTAATGCGTAATAAATTGAGATACGATACCCATTTCTATCTTCAAAATCACATATTTCATTTACGTCTAATTTATATAATTGACGGTTTACTTATGCATAAAAGTTATTTACATTAAGGTTCTCATGATTTTCAAACATAATTACTGCTCTGAGCTGATGAAGAAACTGATGAATTGAGTTCATCACAAAAGACAGGACAGATACTTACACAATTTTTTTTAATATTCAAATTGTATGTCCCATTTTTAATATTCAATACGAATTTTATCCAGGGATCCTTAGTATACTGAAAATTCTCAAACAAGTAAGTAGGTAAGCATTAGGATTGCTTACCAAACAATTTACAAATACGATAACGATATCCTTCATTTCATTTGTTTTTTACAATTTCATACTAAAATGAAATTCCAAAATGGACCACGGTAACATCTGGTACCTAGGCTGCAACAAAATTAATCAAATGCTATCATAATTTAAATAGGCTTTGCAGAATCCCCTATGAAAATAATATTCGGGTAAATGAAAATTCCGATGCATTTGAAATCGCGAGCGCCGCGCTGAGGATTTAATTCCCTTGACTGTTGCGAATCGGCGCATGTTTTTTCATTAAAACGCATTCAATACGACGACGACGTGGCTTTGAAAAAGGGGACCTTTTCAAAAATTTTTTCCTGACATTCCACTCTGCACCGCTCCCAATCTATTCAACTCTTTTAAAATAACGTTATTGACATTTTTTGTTATTATATCTGCGGCATTTATTACGCTTTTTGGCTGCAATTACTGGAAAATGAAAGTAATATGTCTTATTATAGTTGTTATAATAATATTGTTGATGCGTTCTACCTTATTTATTAAAGAATATTCCTCAATATCTACTATAACAGTGGTTTCCATGTCAATTCAGGTTACAATATTCTAATTTTAAGAAAAATACCGCCCATTATTAAAATAGCATAATAAGAATAACAATTGAATGATGAAATCCATCCAAATCACAAATTTATCCCGTACAATCCCAACGTCCTAAACCTTTTCTTCTCTTTATTACGGTTTTATTATAGAGATTCTTGGGGGACAGGGTGCGGTGTTGTGGTATTCCTACCGTCGCGTTGACACTCTCTAGTCCCATTAGTACACCGTGACGCAGGGTTAACGACCCGTTCGCGTGATACCACACTACTTTGAGCTTATTTATACAATAAAGCGTACCTAGAGCTCGACGTTCAAGTGTTACACACGCCGCGACCTATCAAATTTCCATTATCAAGACTTGCGGCTGAGATATGGCAACATTAGTATAATCTTACTGTTGTTCTTTGCGTAGATTAAATTCCTAGTGCTATTTACGGTATTCGGGAATCATGACTGTTTTGTTTAATTTATAGACTAACTTTTCACAATTAGCAAGGGTAATAAGTAGAAAACATGACGTTATATTTTAATTTAATGTATTTTCTACATTATTCTTTTAATGTGACAAGATTTTGTGAAAGCACACTGTGTCGGTTTTTCTGGTAAGTTTTTTTATACTTTTTCTATCATTAATGTCTGTACATATAAATCAGACATTATAAATAGAAAATCGTTTAAAGACTTCTACATGTTTAAAATAATCAGATAATATAAATACAATTTTGCAAGTCATCAAACTGGATGAACTATTCAAACAAGCCCACAGTCTACTAGTTAGATGGCATGAAGTTGAACTCATATTTTTTGACAGTTCTTTGAAAATGCGTGATGCATTCATTTGTTTTGGAGAGCCAAAAAAAAACCTCAGCTACAACAGCTTTCTGTGGCATTATTACTAATAGGAAACATAAAAACAAAATAGAAACACTTGACTTTTAAATAAATCCATGTACCTAAAACCAATTCAGAACAAAATTAAACAGCAAATGGAAAAGTAGTCTATACCATAAAATATCAATAATGATTAATTATTATTATTAATAAGTATATTGATAGATCCGAGTTAATCGAGGAAACTTGCAATTGGATGTTACGTATTCAAATTCTAATACCTACTAGAATCGTTTGTTCTTAAATAAACTTGTTGAAAAAGTAATTCGATATTTAAACTCAATATTTAGTTTATATTGAGGCCAAATATTATAATAGAGATAATAATCTTAATAAAGCAATTTTCTTTGTTTCAGGAAAGAAAAGTATAATGAGCCACGAGAGCATTTTAACATTAAGTATTAATGTTGCAAAGACACAAAATGAATGAGGACGAGTATTTGACGATAGAATCATAAAGGATTTCAGATGTCGTGGCCGAGAGACGTTGTTTAGACAATGCCCGGCCTGGTTGGAGTCGCTACAGCGTCCGCATTTCTCCAGATATTACTATCATTTGCTGGTAAGTTTGTCTAAATATTATGTTACGTTACATAGTGACAAAATAATATAAAAGTACTCCTACGACTAAATTTGAAACATTAAAACATTTAAAAGTTTACTGAATGCTTTCATATCTGAACTGAATGAGCCGACGGTTTTAATAGACCAGGAACATTAAATGCAGTTAGGGTAGTTGAGACTCAATAAGCAGCAAAAAACGCTAGATCATTTCATCCCGTGTTAATAACAATTACATTCAGTTTCATTCAAGACTGTCCATAATAGTTACACCTTTAGACAAAGGTAACAGGCGAGGTATGAAGACAGTCAGAGGGAGGCCGGAAGCAGCTGTGTCGCTCGCGTGCTGTTTACCAATTTATCACTAAGCTGATTATATATAGGCTGGTTCTTCAGACGTATTTTATCACCTTGTTTGTGCTCTTTCTTTTGTTTACTACTGTTTTATTAACACAGCCTAAATCATACTTTTGGACTGTAAAACTTATTTTATGTTAAAAAAATAATAACTTACTATAGTAATCCACATTTAGTTGTTGAATTAAAATTAATAAAAGTAAGAAAAAGGGCAACAGATTGGAAATATTGTATTTATCTCCCTAAGCATCTATCAAATAAAAATGCATCCTCTGAGAAACGCAACCCCAATGTAACATTTCTATGGACTATATTTATAAACATAGAAGTAGCGACGCTCGAGTGTACTGCTCGCTCCATGTGGCTTTTGTTTTACAATCTGAGTGTACTGCTATCAAATAAATAAAAAAGTGATCCTATAACACGACAAATATCTTTTTCGTTATTTTTACAAGAACAACAACATTTTTTTTGTTCCTACTTGAAGGAGGAGGAATTGATTATAATTCTTTGTTTAATATGTTAATGGACTATTTTTCTTTTTTATTAAATTTGAAGATAGTACTGACGTGACAAACCTATACGTCCGGTTCCAGTTGAGTTATGCATTGGATTATATGCTGAACGCCTAGCGAAATTTCGTAAGTTCTCGATTAGTTTTGAAGGTAGAGAAGATACGTTACTTTATCATTATTATTGCATATATTTAAAAATATTTATATATGCAATAATAATATTTTTTTTCTCTTTTTCTCTTTTCTTTAATTCTTGGGATCAATTCGCATATGCAAATCATATGCGAATTGTCATCAATTTATTAATATTTTGATTTTAATTATGAAAATGGTGTCCTATTTAAACTGTAACGCTTGAAGTGTAAATTGATGTCTTTATATATTTAATTTTATATTTCTAATTAATAAAGTAGGCGTTGACGTGAGGAGTTTCGACAGTAAAATGTTTTAATTATTCTGAATTTACCTATGTTAGCATATTAGCTTATTGTTGCCTATTGAAATAGACGTCCAAAAATAAATTATTGGTATAACCCTGCTTCATTACACCAAATAAACCTTAGAAATAACATGTTTCGTTCTTTGCCAAAATGTTGTCTGTTAGAGATTTATTTTAGCCATAAGGTCGTTTTTAGGCACTATATTTAAGCTCATTCATTATAAATCTTGTATGTTTGTATACATAATGAATTTAACTAAATAATAAAATAAAATAGTATTGTATTTCTATAAGGATATTCAAATGAAATCAATATATTCAAAGAAACAATATAATATTTTTGTAAAATATGACTTTCAATTCTGTGAAATTTAATTAAAATTATTAAAATAATATGTTCGTCTGTATTAACATCATAGAAACATCGGATTAATTTTTATTCCGCGCTTACACGATTCATAAAGTAAAACAGACACGGGATGAACATCTGGCAAATTAAAATAAAGCCATGAATGAATGGACGTGCAGTGTCGTACATAAATATGAAATATAAAATGCATAAAAGTCACAAAAGGCGCACCGCAAATTGTGTTTTCAGTACTGTTTTGGAGCGCAGGTGGCGGGCCTGGTCTTAAGCTGGAACGGACGCCGCCAAATCCGTACACGACTTTAATTTAACTTTGCTTCACTGAATATCGTTCTTGCACTAAAATTTCTAATTTACCGCAGTCGTCTTGTCACACCCGAATAAATTAGTTTGCGAATACTAGTCCGACAACATTATCATTTCGTCTAACTATAAATACAGAAGTTAAATTGAAACATATACCGACGGAAGTTGAACAGCATTTTGTTGTATAAATTGGAATTATACAATGTAATAACGATACTGCAAAGTTCCTATTTTCCGTAAAATGAAACACATTTTCAATATTTATACGAAAAAAGTAAAGCAGCGAGCAAAAATACTTACCCACATTCTCATGTTAACTACAACTACGCTAATAAACGTTCAAGATAAACATTTTGTTCAGCTCTGGGACATTTATTGGTACAATAGAAGGAAATTCCATTAGGGATGATCGCTATTATAGATATTTGGGGAGTACAAATGCAATAGTGTAGAATTTGCATAGGTAGGAGTTCAGACGCGCCACGCCGGTACGATACGGTTTGAATACGTAACTTCACTACATCGATGCGGTCGCGAGAATACTGTTTCATAAGCGACAACCCATATTTTTGCTGTGCTTTTGATATTGAGAACAGGGAACCATTTTACGAGTATTCCACTTGTAATATACCAAATTGCAGTAAGGAAAGTTCGTAATATAGAGATTTAATAATGTTTTCTATTGATTTTGTTTTGCCCTTTTATTATTTAAATCTTATTTTCTTCGATTTTAAATTGAAATGTCGATATAAGTCAAGAAATATATCAATAATTTGTACTTTACATTGTGATAAATTTATCTGGAATCGAGTTGAATTTGTTCGCACCAATGAAGCTTTTGTTGGGCCGGCGTCAAGTGCGACGCGATCGGCGCAGGCTTTCACATGCCACGTAAAGAAAGATCAATGCACCGTGAAATTGCCTATTTTCCACGTGAATTTTATTTATTTATTTCATACATCGATGACATTTCCACTCGTTCCATAACTGCAGCTCACCGCATCGGAAAATAATACATCGATACTGAAAGTGCGCATTTGAATCTTTTTTTATCACATACTGTTCAAAGTCAGCTGATGTAACGCTTAATTAAATTACTCTTGAATCTTGAACATTAATGAACTTGCTCTATGAATTAAAAATGCAAATAGTTGAGTGCGATATGTCTCAAATGCATCCTGTTTTAATTCATCGTAAATATTCGTAATGGACAGTATTTCGTAGGCATTAGAGATCGTATTCGAATGGTTAAATTTCAGAGATATATCATTTACTTCACTGAGACCCATCTGAAACTGATTCATTTCCGATGCACGGTTGAAGCTCTTTGTGGAGTTCGTCGGCTGTGAATTGCTCACGTTTTCAACATTTGATTGAGACATCAATACCTATAAAATATTGTTGCATATCGTTACGATGCGTTTGTGCCCAGGCTATTTATGACTATTTGAAATATGGAAGAGGGTTGGAATCAGATTTTCACATCAAACATATTTCATATACCGTTGAGCATTTAAGTCGTACTGGAGTTCCGTTCACCGAGAGTTAAGACTGCAAAACAGACGCTGACTGGCGTCTCCCCGGCGAGCTCTTCCTCCATCACGTAGCAATCGCGTCTGCAAAATGCAACAATGCATAAGAATTCAATCTTATGTTTGTTTCAAAGATGCATAAAGATGCAATATTAAATTTCGTTGTGGCGAGACATCAAAGGAATTTAAGTAACTCTATATCTACTTTTGTTAAATATATAAACGGGTTAAGTTGTCAAGCTTCTATTTTTTGTTCTCTAGCTAGCAAGATTGCGAAGCAAACCCGATAAAATTTCCGGGATTTGTAATTAATATCAATCAATAAAATTGTTTGTATTAAGGTTTATTAGGTAGTAGATTGAGTTATCATGAGTTATGTTATTAAAGCACATTTACTAGTAAGTAGTTCGGTAGTTTGCTTATTACATGAACATTACTACAGTAATGCTATTTTTTTTTCTTTTTTCGTATTAACGAAACCAAAGAAGAAGAGAAATTTCAAACCTTTTTTTCAAACCAGTATTACATGTCACTTCGAATACAAAATCATGAAATAATAGGATTTCATACAAATTTAGTTCTCTGTTTTGCCAAAACTACTCTCGCTTCAATGAATCCCATAAAACTATACGAATTGCCGCAGGTGTCGTTCCCGACTGTAAGGTTGCTCTAAGCTGCACTGAGCTGTATCATCCTGTATTCACTAAATGTAGGCCGCTAAGCTTTCAGTTAACCCCAAGCACTAATGAAGTTTAAAATTATTATTATATAATACCTTTAATTCGCTGCTTTAAATAACCAGTAATAATAATTTTTATACGACAATAATCAAGACAGGTGAATGATTCCTCAGACACTTACAAAGTTTATCTTCATTTATATATATAGAGTTTAGTAAAACGTATTTTCATAGACATCTAAAGGTGTTGCTTCAAGCATGTAATACAAATATTAATTGCAAATGTCTTAAATATTTTCCACAAAAAGAACACATTAAAAGTGAAAAGCAAATTCCTAAAGCAAACGAATAAAAAAAAAATACTTTCACAAGCCACACATCGCCAATTATTATGTTTCGCAGTATTTCCATAACATCGAAAGTTATCAAGTAGCATTAAAAGATTAAAACTCGATAGTTCACTCAAGTTGTATCGAATCGAAACTCGAAACGATCTCTCGAGTCAACTACGATATATATTTGCAATGCAGGCGGCGCGTCCGTGGCGAACTTCGCCTGGCGAATGCAAAAATTTAAATTAAAAACATAAATCAGGCGTGTATCGAGTAAGTTTCGAGACCGGTATACATTTCAACTGCACGCTTCGAAACATATACTTGTTGGCTTATCGATTTTTTATTCGAATATCTCTGTTTTAATAAACCAAACTTAATATTAAAATACCGAAACTCAATAAGTCTTAATTTAATTTAACTGTTCGGCGAACAAGGTTATTACATTCATTAATTTGAAATCATAATAATCTAACATCCGTTAGGTGAGAATATCTTGTTAAAATAAAAGATACTTAACAGATAATTACGGCAGAGGAATTTTGTTTGGGTATTTTTGAATTAATTGCTCTGAAACATAAGTATAATAATCTTATAATCTTAATTAAGAGAACTTCACGACGCTCAAATTAGAAATTTTAATCTCTCGAAATCCGTTCGTCGTGAGGTGATGCTGCTTATGAATTTTGTATATTTACACTTTTGCAACGAAAAATTTTGTGTTCTGATTTTCTTTGAAACGTATAAATTATACAAGTAGTAATATCCTAGAGATAATATTTTAATATAAAGAGCTTCTCTGGGACTCAGTCATAATATTAATAGCATATTAAATTCAAGTTATTAAAAGTTTTCTAAGAGACTTTAGTTAAATATGTTTAGTCTTATCATTTATCAATTTGTGACTATTAATATGTGTAATATTTAGACTAGAACTGGCTTTTATATAGAATTAAAAAAAAACATTTTTCTTGTGTTCTTACACAACTGCAACGTTATTGTTAGGGAGGAATTTTGCAACACCAAAAAGCGTTTTTACCATAAAATGTTAACACTCTTTATCAGGTGCTCATTGCAAAAACCTTTATGGAAAAGAGATAAATGAATTTCGCGTTTTTTTAATTAATCAACAATTTATTATATAAAGGTTTTTAAGCCAAAATATTCCAATCATTGGATAACGAGATGATTGCAATAATTAATTTGCCTCTTCAATGAAAAGGAAATCGTTTTGAATTATTTTAAAACTGCACTTATTTTCAGTATGTATACACCGTATTAAAACTGATATAAGAAGAAGCACTTCGCTTCGCTTGATATCCGTTGCGTTGAAATAATTGGAAATAACTTCGTAACTTGTATTTATTATCTCAATTTGTCGTACCAAATACTATACGTAGTATAGCCCGTATAATGAAATTATGTATTGACAATAAACAAAAAGTAACTCCCCTACATCAGTACACTATGCAGTATTGTTGGTGAACTTAATTTATTCTATCTCTTACTTTTCTATTGTTACATCTTTAATAATACTGTTGTAATGTTTACAATACAACAATCTTTGCTTCCTATATATGTAACTACCTAGTCTTGCCATAAATATTGTAATAAAGAAAAAAGAAAATTGTTAACTGCAAATAACATTTATTACTT
>NC_052118.1:5959857-5963746 GCF_012273895.1 Zerene cesonia | reverse complement strand
ATACATACATTAGACAAAATTTGTTTTAGTCATGACAACTATTAAAATGCACCGTTTTGCCAGCATATTTCATTTAATATTTAATTCCTTGTCTGAAGAAATAATAAAGGCATACACTAAGTTAAATTGGATTGTAAAATTAAATTTCATGCCGTAAAAAGTGTAAGTAGCGCCATCCAGAAACCGCTCACGTCTACGAGGTATTTCAATATGGGAGAAAACAGCGGAAAAGTGGCCAAAGTGCTTTGGATCGCGTTCACGGTTTTATTATTTATGACCTTGAAAATTGCATGAGTAAGCCGGCGCAGCGGTTGCGGTCACGCCTACTTTATAGCTATGCGTTAAGTGAACTTTCCTTGTATATACTTTTTGGCACACGGTTCATACGGGTCTTGTTGTGTGGATAAAAACTGCAATTACGTCAGCCGCAGGGTTCTAATTGCGCCATTCGAATTGCACTCCGCAAGTGCCGTTTCTAAGCTTTTATCGGCTATAGCTATGGCCAGTTAGAATATCATCGCACGGTTTAAAGGCTTTAATTAAAAAATACGTTCCTTTCTTTAGTACGGTTCGTATATGTGGTTATTTATTCATTCACAATTCCTTTAAAACCCGTGATAAAACTCTAAAAGAAGCGAGATCGAAGTATGCGTAGTTAGCGTGATTACTAATGGGCTTGAATATTACAAGAGATCGGAGGGTGAGGGTCTCACGCAACATCACTTTACTAATACTGGATGTATCGAAAATGCTACTTCAATACATTTTTAACGAATGTCTACAGTACTTGATTAGCTAACCTTGCTGCTGTAAATATATAAATCTGTGTACTTCTATATTATTCATTAGCTTTGTTTCGATTTTCATGATTTTTTTTGTGAGATACATACCTAATTCTTTTGTAAAATTTTGTCAATACATTTGTAAGATTCAAGTTATCAATTCCATAAGCTCAGGACGTCTACATAATAATTGCATTTTTAAATTCTTATTCATGTGATACTTAATCCAGAGAGTAAAATTTATTTAAACATCATCAAAAGCAATGAAAACACATTGTAAAGCTCGTACAGGAACGCATAAATCAAAATTTTATTACAGAAATATCATGTGCATATCATAAAATTGGAGAAAGACTGAAATTTCTGTTACGGAATGATATGATAACACACCTCACAATTTCGCGAGCAACGCAATATGAATGCAAGATAAATTGGCCGTATAAATTTCATGTCACGTAAACTGGCAAAAATGTTATCGGCACAGAAAAATTGATACGGGAAACGTTATATTTGCGGTGCGTTTGCGGTAGGTCAATGGATTGAGGTTTCACTTCATCCTCTCACACTGTATATGAGGATTTGCAGTTGACGTTACTGCGTGTGTTATGGTAGGCAGCCGTGCCTTTGTGTGTAATACGATAATAGGGCACGTATGTGAGCTGTTTAATCCCTATTGTAATGTTTATCAGCTTAATAAGTTAGTTATCCCATATATACAGTTAGTAACTGTCTTTATAATTCCTATATAAACATTGTCATTACCAAATCTTAGCTTCGAATTCTAGAAAAATTTGGACACCGACACATGCTCTATTGAAGGAAATACTAAAGGTTACATTTAAATATGCATATAAACATTTTCTCGTATTAACTTTTACCATAATATGCTAATATTATTTAAAACAAATTTCAAATTTTAAATATCGGCAAAATTAAAAGCAAATTACAACCCTTTATCAACGACATTACACCGATACTGAATATAAAAAGGACGCCACTAACTGATAAATATTCATACAACAGATATTTATGCAAAACACAGATAACAAATGGAATACAAAAGCAGCCATGCAATTTGAGCGGAATAGTTATAATTTGGATTTTGGCTCACCTGAGATGCCGTCGTAGGTCCACCATTCCTCCCAGCTGACACCGTTCACGGCTGCAATCAAACCGACACTAATTAAGTCTGTGCAACTCCAATAGCGTACCTTTATCATCCTCTTTTCGTAATTAATATTTATTTGATGCAATTACTGTAATAATTATTGAAGAAATTTAATAACTTTTACTTTTCTTTGCTTGCTTTGTTTCATTTACTTATCTATGTTTAACATACCTACTATTACAAAGTGTAAAAAATGTTAATTTCTCATGTATTACTGATGCAATTATGAAGGTACAATTTGAAAATAATGTTTCTTTTGTTTATCTATCTCATCTCATAGTGAAATTTTCGCTTGTCAAATTAATATTACATTATTTACTAGCGGTTCGATCCAAGTTCACAAGGAACATATACACCCCATTACACAAGCATTGTAATATTGTATAGTATACACTTGTATACTCTGTACTTACAGATATCACATATCCAACGACGACAGAATTTTTGAAATCTACCAGCAGTTAAGTATTAAAAACAATCAATGACTCATTATTCAGTCAATGATTCATTATATATTATTAGCATAGATAGATAAATTTATTAGTTAACAATTCTACTGCTTCATATTAGCCTGGCTGTTGAATCAAGAGCAGATAAATCATTGTTTTATGAACGCTGATGAATTGTATTTGATCGAAGACAAAAGAACATTTTAATAACGCTTACTGGCGAGGGTTGCAATGTAACCTTTTATTTTTACTTGTTTCGAAACCAAAGACGATTTATGATTGCTGAAAAGTTTTGTGGTTTGAATAAGGATTCTGTCCATGTTGTTATTTAAATGAAATCTCTGTGTACAGTTTTACATAATAGGTATAATAATATATTAAGACAGAAAAAGTTCACTCAGGTTGGTACATAAAACATGTAAGTAACTATAGTAATGAACTATTTCAATTTCAAATTTCAATCATCTACGATTATCTGAGGTATTATTGTGAAAATTATTTAATGAGGGGTTGTTCGAGTTATTGTAAAAAAATTTTGAGGGATCTTAAACATCCAAATGTATTCGATATTGTAAGGCATAAAAATGTTATAATAAATAAATAGACACACACATGTATATATGAATGATGACATAAGAAGAAAATTTCTCTCTGAAATCATAATAGCTTGCTTAACAATCGAATAAAAAGCAGATTGTAGGTCATTAAGGGAGCGTAATGGTAATCTGCCTACCAAATTTTTAACAAACACACTCTTTAAATCAGAAAGCTATTATATATTCATGATGTTATGAAATAATTGGCAGCAGTAGAGACTTATGGATTTAAACCCTTTAATCTCTAGATCTCTACTATATTCTCTATATATAAAGTAAAAAAAGACAACGTACAGAATGAAAAATATTTTTTTTCATCAGCCTGTGCATATATGTTCCCACTGCTGCGGGAAGACTGCTGTCTATAAAACAGTATTTCTCAACTGTGGAGGCTTAACGCCTAAATCCACATAATATACTGTGTACCAATGAAAAATAAATTGCACGTAACTATTACATACAGTATCGTAGTATAACTATAGCAACATATACGCCAATACTTTCCTGTCAACGTCAACGCGTTTTAATTTATAACCAATCCTTTTTTAATTCTCGCTTGATCAATGTTCGCTTTTAATTGCAAGTTCATATTTCATTTATGCAATTTGACGTTATTGGTTATTACAGAATATCGCATAATCGTTTATTAACTTGCATTACTATTTTTTCCCTCGGCTTGTCTTGTTTTTAGATAAATACAATCAAATATATATGAAATAAGATACATTTTACGTATTATATGATAAAAAATAATAGTAAATTTAATTTGAGATACTTATTTGTAGAAAAGCAGGTACAGGTATCTATGTGGATGTACATAGTATATACTTAGTCTGGCCATAAATACTGTTACACTTAATTATAAAAAAATATTACATTTGAATTTCGAATCTG